>NW_027187309.1:383189-385391 GCF_028583685.1 Petaurus breviceps papuanus
TCTTGGATACCTCATGGATATCTCTCAGAATCCAGCACAAAAAGCCTCTTTCAAACTTCCCCTTTCCCAGATTTCTTTGTACCAACCAGAATCCATTTCAGCAGTTTCTCTGAATTTAGGCACAAAAGGATTAAAATCCTAGGAACTTTTCATTAGACTGTCCTTGGGTTCCAGGATCTCCTAGTAAATGTAGGGATGTTTCAACTTTCATCCATGATGCATACTTCCTTCTCAACTTCTGTGAATGGATACCAAGTCAGGAAACACAAAGTAGGGCAACCCACCCGCTATACTTACTCACTTAACATGCGCCCCCAGTCATTAACTATTTCCTCCTATAAGCAAGGGTATGACTTGCTTAGTAGAGCTGGCAGTTGCCCAAGTATGGGGATAGGTGGGTGGGTGAGTGGGGGGGAGGGAGTGTTAAGGAAAGAGCATGGTAATAGAGAATCATTTTGGATAGCTTATTCATGAGCCACCTCACTGGTCAAACTCTGTTTTCCCCCCATCATGTAGCCTGCCAGACCTGCCCCCACCATACTATAGCAAAGAGAGGAGGAGGATGCAGAAAGTGGATATGTAAAGAGGAATACTAACTAAACCCTTTTCACCCATTCTCTGCCAAATGCCAAACTTGTTAATACATCCTTTTGTCAGATCCCCACACTGCAGCTGTCTGATCCAACCACCTAAAAAGAAAAATCTAGGGGCAGCTAGGTGGCACATTGAATGGAGCACTGGCCCTGGAGTCAGGAGGACCTGAGTTCAAATACGGCCTCAGACACTTAACATAAAAACTAGCTGTGTGACCTTGGGCAAGTCACTTAACCCCAAATTGTCTTCCAAAAAACAAAAAAAAAAGAAAAGAAAAAGAAAAATCTTTCTTCTCTAGAGTGCAGTGCTTTGCACATATTACTCCATTTCTTTTCACTGTAATGAAAAGGAGGAAGGCAGAGACAGTCATTTCTGTGTGTCCTACAGCAAACCAATTAGTTAATTGAATACTTATTGAACCCCTGTTCTATGCAAAATTTCAATTTAATATGTGCTTATTAAATCCTACTGTGTATTAGCAGTTGGGGGAGATAAAAACTTTAGATGGAGACCCTGACCTCATGGAGCTTCTATCCAGGTATATAAGTTAGGGGATATACACAAATATTATGAAATAATACATATAAACTTCTCAGAGAGCTAAGTCTGAGGAAGGAAAAAGTCCATTACTACCCTGGGAGTGAGGCAGAGAGGGATCAGGGAAGATTTTAACATTTAGAGTAGAAAATTACCTTAGAGATCATTTAGTGACCAGATTCCAGACTAATCCTCTTATTTCATGGATGAAAGAAACTGAGACTAGGAGAAATGACAGAACCAAAATCATAAGGGTAGTAAGTAGCAGAGCTTGGATATGAATCCAGATCTCATGACTCCAAATTCTTTTAGAAAGTGGTGGTATTTGAACTGACCTGTAAAGCACAAGTAGCAGTTCAACTTGACAGGTAAAAGAAATTCTGCTAAGCACCATGGGAAATCCATATGGAATCTTACTAAGGCAATGGTTCTCTCCAAGGTCATCCACCTTTGTGCTAGCTACTCTCTTTTCCTCATCTGAACTCCTTGGTGAACCAGTTCAACTCTACATTCTCTCTTGAGGTCCTTTATCATGTAACACTGATTGAACCTTGTCAAGCCTCCACCTTGAATCATTCTTTTGAGGTGAGAGCATAGCACAGTTCTTGATGCCTAGTAGGGGCCTAATAAATGTTTAGTAACAGACTACTAACAATGTTGAAGTTGGGGTTTAGGAGTGATTGAGACCCCAAAATACCAATAATCCAGGTCCTGTCTAATGAATTTGACTCAGCCTTCTCTCAGCCAAAGTAAAACAAAGAGGTCAGACTCCGGAATGGGATTAAGGGTGGGAAACAGCTGAAGGCTATGGGAGATGACAGATAATGGAGGCCTAGGCTAGGTAAAGAATAACAGATTTGGGCCTAGCTGTAATGAAGGCAAATGCCTCATCAAGTGGGAAGATTCAAGGGGGTTCCCAGAACCTATCAACAATATAGATTAAATTTTATGGTGTTGTGAGCATGTGTGTGCATGTATACACATACATATATAAACATACATTATCTATACATACATACAAACACACACACATATAAATCAGAGAGCCAGTTGTTAAACATTTACCTGCAC
>NW_027187309.1:385401-389808 GCF_028583685.1 Petaurus breviceps papuanus
CTGCACACCACTGTTTAGATACCTTACATTACCTTGGGGTGGAGGTAGGGAAAGAGTCAATTTGAATCCCCCTATTTGGGAATTACTGCTCTAGAAGATTTGGCTGCTTACAGATCTCCCATGGGGCTCCTTTTTCTTCCTGGCTGAACTCTGAAAATGATTGTTAAGAGGCTCACGGTTTAGGTGGAACACACTATGTGACCTCTAAGGTCTTTTCTGACTGAAAGTTTCTGTGATTGCCATGCCCTTTGAAATAACAACAGAAAAGGTGAAAAATTGAGGAAAAAATGTTTTATTTCCCCTGTGTAAAGGTTCACTTACAAGTCCGTGTTCCAACATAATTTAAGTTTTCAGGTCTACCACTTCCCTTGGGTCAGTTGACGAGTGCCACAGCAAGAGAAACCAACCCCAAGCATTCCCAGGAGCAAAGCTGGATGTTGCATCAATGTGTCTGTAGTGCAGATTATCCTTTTCCTTGGAGCTTGAGTCTAGGAGGAAAACGTGACAAATTGTTGCCAGTCAAAGTGGTTTAGAGCAATAATGTATTTAAATGGCTTATAATATACATGTTACATACATAGTATTCTATATCAGAAAAAAAGTCTTAATGATGAGGTATGGTCTAGGGGAGGAGTTTGGGGAGGGTCTTCAAGAAGAGTTAATGAGGTCAAGGAGTGATTAAGGGTGGAAAGCCACCTGGAGACCACAAACAATGGTGGGCTAGGCCAGTTCAAGGGTGTATTGATATTTTGATAGGCTCAGGGGTGGGAAGTAGATGAACACTGCAGGGCTAGGTTAGTAGTTAGAAGTTAAGTAACTAGTCTAGAGATCTGGGCCCAGCCACAAAGCAAGGCCCAGGGCCTCATGCAAATGCCTCAAACAAGACAATCCAATCAAGAATCCCATTGCCCCACACAAATGCCTTATCAAATGAGACAATCCAATCAAGAGTCCTAGGGAGATTTTCCGAGCCTGCACGTCAAAGAGAGCTCTAGGGGGTTCCTAGAGCCCATACCTCATCATTGAGTTACCTTGTGAATATTCTCCACATATTAATTATGGTGAGACAGCTTTCAGTTAAAAAAAAAATCAGCAACACATATGTACAGTTTGGAATCAATCCCTGCTCCTCTCTTCTCATAATTTAGCAAATATTGCACCCTTGCCAGCATGCTGGAGAACTGGAGATAATGGTTTGCTTTCTTTTAGGAGAAGAGATGAAGTAGAACCTTCTGTTACCAGGAGACATCAAGAGTTTCTCCTTTTTTACTGGCTGGCTTCCACAACCATCTTACTTTTTTCTTGTGTCTGTGAAATGAATTCTTCACTGATATGTACCTTAGGCTTACACAATGATGATAATACTAACAGGAAAAATAGTGTTTATATAGATATAAGTTTGAATCTAGACTCAAGACACTCAGTATCGTGTTATCCTGGACAAGTCACTTAGCCTGTTTGCCTCAGTTTCCTCATCTGTAAAACAGGGATAATAGCACTTACCTCCAAGGATTGTTGTGAGGATCAAATGAGATATTTGTAAAGTACTTAACACAGAATCTGGCACATAGTAGGTGCTATATAAATGTCTATTCCTTTCTTGTGCCCCCCCCCCATTCTCCTGAGGTCACATAGGTAGTAAATCTAAGGCCAATTTTGAACTTAAGATTCTCCTCTGCAGTGTTTTATCCATTCTGCCCCCTAGCTTCCTAGTAGCTTACAGAATATAACAAAACTTTCTTAATTAACTATGTGCCAAGCATTGTACTATAGAAGGTACCAAGCTTAGGAAAAATGCAGTAACCTTGAGCAGTTCATTCTAGTATAGGAATAAGAACACCAGGGCCTATAAGTAGGATATGGGTTTTTGTTACCAGATCACAATCCACCCAAGAGGGAGGACTGCCTAAGGCACAGAGGTTTGAGTGACCTGCCTAGGGTCACATTAGAGGTAGAATTTGAACCCAGATTTTCTTGGCTCTTAAGTCCCAGACTCTACCCATGATCTCTTGCTGCTGTTGAGACTTCAGGGTGAACTGCAGTTGGGAATTCAGGGAGGAGGTAGCTTTTGAGTTAACTTTTAGTTAAAAAATGTACAGACTCCAGAGATTCCATAGAATTTTCATAGAAGGGAAAACATTCTAGGCTTAGGCCTAAGTCCTCTTCCAAGAGGAAAAAGGCAGAAAGGCTCACATTAAAGTTTGTTTCCTTCTTCTCTCCCTTCCTTTTTCTTCCTAAAATTGGCTTTGAGAAAAATATCATCTTATTAGTGGAAACAGGCAATTAGTATGGAATGCTTTGGGAGACTAACAGAATATCCAGGTTCATTGTTGATGATCTGACCCTTCTCTCTCTGAAAGAACAGGACATCCAGAAATAACATTAACTTTTTGGTAGAGGCAACAAAAAACAGTAAAAGGCATGTTGGATTTGGAACCATGGCAGTTTGGTTTAGATCCCAATTCTGCTACTTAATCTCCATCTGACTTTTGCACAAGGCACATGACCTACCTAGGCTTATAAATGAAAGTGTTGACTGAAGACCTCTGGGACACCTTCTGGCCCTAAATTTATAATCTCATCATCTATATGATGCATTGACCTTCAACCTCTCTTTGTAAAAGAACATAGATGAACTTAGAAAAAAATATTCAGGGGAGAGGTGGACTTGGTTTCTTTCCATGCTTTCTTTTGGCTTTACCACACAATATTCCCTGTCCCAGTGTCCTAAGTTTTTTCTCCAGAAAGTAGATAACTGGTTTAAGGAGAATTTCTGAATTTGTTCCTTAGTTTCCTTCATTATTGTTCATTCCCCAACTATCAAGTTTAAGCTTAGTTTTCCCCCTGCTTTTCTTCAGTAGCTTATCTTCCAGTTATTTGAGTTTCCATGGAGTCTTAATTGATCAATATTTTCCTAAGTCATTCATTCAGGGAGGCAGCCATGGCCTGTGATTGATCTCCTCTCCCTCTACTGGCTCATTGCCATTCATTATTCTCCAAATTTCCCTATTGTCTCAAATCTGCTGTAACCAGCCTGAAGTCTAGGGGAGAAATGTTTATCACTTAATTATACATTAAAAGCCCAGAATAATATTCCAAAATGATATCAATTATGAAAAAAATTATCATAACCCATTTACTTTTTAGCAGCTGCTTAATTAAGACCTTCACGAACTAATATGAGAGTTAACCAGAAGTCAATGTTCTCTTGAGTTTACCGTCACAATATTATAAGCTAGAATATCTTTGAGCAAAATAGACATCAGTATTATAAAGCTCTAATTAAGAAAAGGAGTAATTCTTTTCTTACCTGCAATGACCTTATGTACAAAGGCCTAATCCTCTAGAGAGAAAAAAACATCTTTTCAAATTCTTCTTGCTATCAGACTCCTGGCAAAAGAACTTGAGGATCTTACAGACGCTGCAGTGTGCCTTAAGTTGACATTTAATGAAATACAAAACCAAATTTAGTTTTTTCAGGACTTTCTATCCCCTACTACATTAAAAAGCAATATCAGAGTGAGCAGGCATACAGCCTCAAACAAATATCCTTTCTGACTTGATACAATTCCTTTCATAAGCCCTGTGCACTCCAGTCTTATCAGTCTCTAAAACTTCAGTGGAGTGCACAAACTGTCATAGGCCATCTATCTGGGAGGCTTAGCTCTTGGCAGAAGGGTTGCTGAACCCTTCGGCTAGGCACAAGAGAAATCCACAATGCTGTGCTTCTGTCCTGGGTTAAATCCGATCCCCTCGAAAAAGAGATGACTTCTTATTGGCTTTAAGAGTTGCTTAATCAAGCAGACCAACAACAACAAAAAGCAGTCAATGTCAAGGGTGTGGGGGAAGAAATTCTGATCAGTCAATCAATTCACTACAATGGATTCACAGAGTCTCAAGTGACCTTCCTCCGCAATTAACTGAGAATTGACATAGAATATAGCTGGGAATTGGAGAAATAATTTACATTGCCAAATAATTTTTGAAAAAATGATGTCTAATATTTGTGGAGGAAAATAGATATACACAGAGCCTTATTTTCTACCAGTTTTACTTGATCCCATTTAAATCTGTAATCCAGTGCTTATAACTTCATAGGTTCCAATTCCCATTATTATTTACTCAGGCCAAACTCTTATTGAGAGTAATGGGAGTTCTGCCTTTGGAAGGACAAACTAGGCTCCTAGTCATATGCCTTTAAATTGATTTATATGCCATAAACCAATGACATGATTTTACTACAGATCAGAAAGAAATATGGAGTTGATTTTGAAAGAACACAAACTGAAAAATATCTCTCCAATGACTTTAAAAAAGGCCAGGGGAAAATGTATGTATATTTGTATGCACGAGCACACACGTGTGTGTGTGTGTGTGTGTGTGTGTGTGTGTGTGTGTGTGTGTGTG
>NW_027187309.1:389818-500408 GCF_028583685.1 Petaurus breviceps papuanus
GTGTGTGTGTGTGTGTGTGTGTGTGTGTGTGTGTGTGTGTGTGTGTGTGTCCTTCCTCATTACCCCTGGGAATACACTGGAGCCTGGGCTTCCTATTTAGGATGTCACCTGCAGATCTGTGCCTTGGGGATGGCCTTCCTTTGAGGGGAAGCAACTTTAAAATAAGGTCTTTAGAAAGCTTTGCCATTCACTTAAAACAATTGGAAAAAAGAACTGAGAATTTCTGACCCTAGTCTGGATTTTATTCAGCCCTTCTACCCCACCATTACTTTGGCTATGGTAACCTCCCAGGGAACAAATTCCAATGTACTTCCATGTTCTGGTTCCAAGTTACTGCTTTAGACTTATTTTATACTACTCCTGGTCACCCACTCTAGGTTTCTGTCAGACTGGATCATCTGATCATTGATTTAGAGCTAGAAGGTTCCTTAGAGGGTGTCCAGTCCAAACCTTGGTCATTTTACAGGTGAAGAAACCCTTGACCCAAGAAGTGAAGTGATTTGCCCAAGTTCACTCAGGTAGTTAGTGGCAGGGTAAAGATTCAACCTCAGATCCTTTGATTTCAAATCAAATACTCTTTCTAGTACTATGAGCCAAATGGGACAAGTTTCTATCCCTGAGTCTCATTCTGCCCTCTTCTGTTTCCCTTATATCTCTTTCTTTCTGACCCTTCCTCTCCCTGGGAATGATATGCTTTCTTTTCCCTTGAGTTGAGACCCCTTTCTTCAAGAGTCAACTCAGTTGTTACTTCCTCTTTTGAAGCTTCCTCCATTATTCCCCGACTTCCCCAGAAGTCTTTCACCAAATTTTCAATCATGAAACTTCTTGTTTGTACATTTCTCACTACCAGACTTGTTTGCTCCTGTGTTCTGGGCTATGTTTTTTTTTTTTTTAATCTATTTTTGTACCTTCAGTATAGTACTTAAAGCATAGTAGATGGTTAATAATATTTGTGGAAGTTACAGTTTGGGAAGCTCAGATTATCCTCTTTTTTAGAGTGAAGCCTTTCAATGTTTAAGGATTAGGCCAAGGAATATCAGTGGTGAGCAAGAGTTAATTTGCTAAACAAAATCCCAAAGGGAACTGGGAATAAATTTATCATGCTTAAAAACCCACAGCCTCAGGGAATTGAAGGGTGTGACTTTGCTTACTTCAACACAGATTTTCTTTTGTCTTTGTAGCCTCAGGACCTAGAGTAGGGAAAAGCATAGAGTAGGCATTTAAAATTTGTTGTATTGTGAAGAAAAGTGTTTGCTTGGCCATATGCAAGTATGATAATTTTTGGATTAATCTCTACATTTATTACCGATTATGGGAACTCTGCGAGTCCCAGAGAAGGGAAATAAATTTTCCAACAAACATAAGTATCAGATTCAGGAATCAAATCCAAAATTCACATTCCAGTAATATGTGCTAAATAAAGGAAAACCTTTCTGTCAGAGCCTTTTGGTCCAATGATATGTAAATCTCAGACAAGTTCCAGAAGACCAGTAGGACACCAAATGGTGCTGATAACTTTGGAATGCTGAGGACTTGTTAACTTTAAAGTTTTAGTGACAACTTTGAGATAACATGGATATGTTAATCAACTGTCCCCAAGATGGCATTGATAACTTAGTCTGTTCTCTGAAAAAGTACTATAAAAAGGAAACCTCAAACTCCTGCCCTCCCAGGACCTTCCCTTGCATTCTTCCATCTCCATCTGGGTCTATGTTGTTGAGTGCTCCCAACTCTACCCCATGGTTATTTGAGGGCTTCTCACTGCTTCTCCTTTCCCCATACCATTTCCCAAGGCTGCCTATCTTCTTCCACTACCCTATTGATTTTCCCACCATCTGTCTCTATATCCTTCCTTTCTTTTCACTGGTTTTCTCTGTACTATTAAAGTATGATTGCAGCTTTGCTTTCTGCTGTTATTGTGTCTTTCCAGCAAATACCCAAAGAACTGAGGGAATCTGCCCCCATTTCATAATTTCATAAATTAATTAGCAATCCAGCATGTCACCTAACCTCCATTTGATTCTAGAAATTTTAAGACTTTTTTTTTTCCACTAAGGGTGAAGAGAATTTTCACACTCTCTAAAATTCCCTACCCTGATGAAATCACAGATCTTTTGCCTTGTACTTAATGTACTTAAAAGGGAGGTTGAAGGTCTTTCAAATCTAAGAAACAACAACAACCTATTAAATTATTCTGGGTATGTTGGCCTTAATTTAATTAAAGATGAAAGACCCCATGCAGGCTCTCAAGGAGCTAACCATCTTATGAGAGGATAAGACATTTAAACAAATGATTATAGTATAGTTTAGAACATAAGTGCATAGGAGAAATCAAACCTAGAGGAATCAGGAATTGAGGGGTGATCACTCTAAGTTGAGATATGTAGTGGGGGGGAGGAGTATTTAGGGAGAGGTTGGGGATTTAGTGAAGTCTTCTGGAGGAGGAGGCTCCCAAGGTGCTTTTAGGAAGAAGAGAAAGATCAGAGGTATCAAGTCTTCCCTAGGAATCTGACTGTATAAATGGCAAACTGAGATCAGGAGACAGACTTCAGGTGGAGTTTTTCTACACAGGTATTAGGGAGCCACAGAAGGTCATTTTGAGTGTCTGATATAGGGTCTGTGTTGTGTTTAATTTTTGTGGCCTAAATATCTAGTACAAACTATCTGTTGAATGCAAAAACAAAAACAAACAAGCAAAAAAAAAAAAACACAGGGAAATAGGTGCTCAAAGCCATATAATGAAATTACTTGGGCAGTGGTATGAATATGCACTGAAGAAAAAAAGATTGGATGCATAAAGATAAGTTCATAGAATCACAGATCTAGAGTTTAAAGGGACTCCAGAGGTCAGTCATCTTGTCTCACCACCTTTTTTTATAAAGGAAGGAGCTGAGGCCAAGAGAGGTTTAGTGATTTTCTCAAAGTCACACAGATATTGTGTAAGAAGCAGAACTAAATTCATGTCCTCCGAGTCTAGAATTAGTGTTCTTTCCATTACACTACACTTTGGAGGCTAATACAATAGTTTTATTAAGTACAGCTGAAAGCCTGAACAAGGGCTTAGGAAAAGTGAAAAGAAAGAAACAGATGCCAGCACTTGGGAATGGATTAGATGGGAAAGTGAGGGAAGAATCAGATGTCTCATTTCTATAGAGCCTTAAGGTATACAGAGTACTTTCCCTCCCAAGAAACCAATGAAATAGATTAATGAAAGTATTACAACCCCCATTTTATAGATAAGGAAACTGAGAAGACAAGTGAAGCAACTTATCTGTGGTCAAAGGAGTAAAACTTTTGACCTGATATATACCAGCTAACCTGAATCAGATTAAAATATAATTTTGAAATGTTTAACAAAATAAATAAAAATATAATGCAATATAGATGATGCTAATTTGTGGTTTTCTAAATCAATATGCGCCCACAGGAATCCCTTTCTATTTGAATTTGCTACCACTGTTTCTGAGAATCTGAAGTCAAGTATCTGAAGTATCTTAGTCAAGATTTGATCCTAAGTCACCTGGTCCTAAATCTAGTGCCCTTGCTACTCTCTACTCTGTAGTGCCTTGATGTTATTCTGAAGTTGACTGAATATTGGGGAATTGTGGTCAGGGACACGTTTTGGGGGACATTCACAAATTCTCTTTTGGATACATTTTTTTTTCTGGTCTGTGGCATGGATAGAAGAAAGATTTCTTAGTTAAGATTGTAAATACTTCTTACCTGGAATTATGTGTCTTCTATCAACACTGAGGCTGAGAGATGAAGTCACTTGAGTAATTTATTCACTCCTTCATTTAACATATTTCTAGAGTGCCTACTGTGCACTCTAACTGGGCTGGGAATAAAAGAAGAAAAAAGCATGGTTCCTGCCTTCAAGTCCATACAGCTAATTTATCATTTAGTAGTTTTAGGGACATAATAGGAGCTCAAGAAATGTTTAATTTACTGAATCATTCTAGTAAATTTTTCTTTAAGAGAAAAAAGAAACCTATCACACCAGCTCTGAAATGAACTAGACATCTGGAATCAGTGATTTAAAAAAAAAAATCAATTGTAAAATTTTAGCTTGGAATTTAGCCAATTGATTTTTCTCTCCTTTTTCCTGGTTTGAAGTTTATTCATCTCTGTTTGATGTCTCATTCCACAGTTTCTGGGTTGTTCCCTGCTGCTCATAAAGGGAATTTTAAAATACAACTTGTGTATAAAACAATATTTTATATTTCTAAAAAAATCCTAAAGGAAAACAGGGGACCCATTTATAAATGAAGCATAAAAGGAGAAAAGAAACATGACTGGAAAAAAATATAAACCTATTAGCTAAAATAGCAAACAAAATCTCAAAGGTAAAAGAGACCTCTGAGACCATAGTCCAACCTGAACAGGAATCTTTTCTACAGCACTCCTAATAAATAGTTGTCAAGCTCTGCCTGAAGACCTCCAGTAATGGGCTAACTGCTACTTTTCAAAGCTCCTTCATCTTCAAGGGCAGAACACACTCCTAATGCACCTCTAACGCACCTCTACTTCATAGAGATTCTAGCATCCTTCAAAGCCCAGTTCAAGAGCCACCTCCCCCAGGAAGGCTATCATCTTTTCCCTGGGTGCTGGTACACTCCCTTCAGGTTACTTTGTATCTATTTTGTATTAAATTTTCTATGTACATCTTGTTGTCCACCTCCAGTTCCCATGTACATACCTGGAAGTCAAAGCACTTAAGAAATATTTGTTTAATGAATGAGGGTGGCTTAATACACTTTTTGGGAGGGTTCTAATGGTTAAATCTGATTCTCAACATCTACCTACCCTCACGAGTCAAGTAGAACAAATCTAATTCATTTTCTCTAGAGAAGAAAATGGCAAACCATTCCAGTATCTTTGCCAAGAAAACCCCAAATGGGGTCATGAAAAGTTGGATATGACTGAAAAAAAAACAAACAAATGATTGAATCCACTTTCTATATGGTACTTATCTTTAGATACTTTAAAGATAGTATATCCCTCCTAAACTTTCTCTTCTCTACGGCAAACATCTCAAGTTCCTTCAAGAGACAGTTAATATTTGCTTTCCAGTTTTCTCACTAGTCATCCTTTTATGGGAATTCCCCGGTGTGACAATTTCCCTTATCAGTTTCTTGCCACAAGCTTTATGCTCTTGGGGCATAGGAAATGTACTAGTTAAATTAGCATTATAGACAAGAATTGATTCCACAGTATAGGGGAAACTTGTGTTTATCATTCCAGTGACTACTTGTGAATTGAAAATGGAAAAGAAGTTGTAAAACAATTGTTAGAAGAATTCATTGGCCATTATGGAAACTCCCCCACTATTATGATAGTTTTAAAATCAAAATAAACATTTATTAATCATCTTCTGTGTTCAACTGCTCTGTGTAAGCTTTAGAGAAGATACAAAGTTTAGCTAGCACACAATCCTTGCTCTCAAGGTACTTCTGAACAAGTAGAAGGATAAGCTATCTACATAAGATAATTATCATTCTTTGAAAAGTAGTTAGAAATGACTAAAGAGCAGGTATCAGTATAAGGAATTATATGAACAAAGGGCATAGAGGTATCAGAGTATACTGGGTGTTTGGGGGCTGAGAGCTATCCAGTTTGGCTAGATCATAGAATGTGTGAAGGAGAGATATTATGAGATATGGTAGCTTGGTTTCAGATTGTATGGCTTTACACGCCAGGAATTTGAACTTTACTCAAGGCAAAAGAAAACCACTCTAGATTTTGGAGCAGAGTCCCTTGTTACAAAAGATAAATTTGATAAAGATCTAATAGCCAAGATGTATAAGGAATTTTATTCAAAGAATTGGGCTCATAGTTTATAAGACCAAAAGTC
Source organism: Petaurus breviceps papuanus (assembly GCF_028583685.1). Taxonomy (NCBI): domain Eukaryota; kingdom Metazoa; phylum Chordata; class Mammalia; order Diprotodontia; family Petauridae; genus Petaurus; species Petaurus breviceps. Next base: position 395,673 of record NW_027187309.1, read on the forward strand.
ATTCCCCAAAAGATAAATGATCAAAGGATATGACCAAACAGTGCCCAAAGGATTATAAACCCTTAACCATAAAGAAGAATGCTCTAAGTAATAACAAGGGAAGTAAAAATAGAAAAAACTCTGAGGTTTTACCTTACACCTAGAAATCTTGCAAAGATGGCTAAAGATGGTAATAGTTGATGAGTTAATGTTCAAAGAATTGTGGAAAATCAGGCACACTAATGTATTGTTAGTGGAGCTGTGGATTAGTCCAACTGTTTTGAAAAGCAGTAACTAAAGTGTTCATACTAGAGAGATAGTGCTTTTTCTCTGCCAGGAACTGTGCTAAGCATTAGATACTAATAAAAGCAAACATTTATCTTTCTTCTAGGAGCTTAGGTTCTAATGGGGGTGGGGAGGGGGAAGAGATAGGATACATGAAGGGAAGATTTTTTTTTCATTTTTCAAATGCTTTATTAACTTCTGATTTACATCATTCTTTCCACCAGATTTTCAGTTGCAAATTTTCTCCCTGTTTTTCCCCTATCCACCACCCAAAAATAGCAGTCCCACAGGATATCCCCTCCTCCAATCTGCTCTCTCTCATATTTTCTCCCATACCCCTTTCAACTTTTCCAGTAGGGCATGGTGGATCTCTATGCCCCAGTGCCTGTATATCTTATTTCCCAATTACATGTAAAATAGTATCAATAATAGTGTATATACTTAAACATTTGATTTTAAAACTTTGAATTAAAGATTCATTCCCTTCCTCCCTTGTCACCCACCCTTACTGGGAAGATAAGCAGTTCAGTATAGGTTGTACATGTGTAGCTAATACAAAACAATAACATAGTAGATATATTATAAAAGAACTGGAAACAAAATAGATACCCACTGACAGAGTAATGGCTAAACAAGGTGTGGTATGTGAATTAATAAAATATTATTGAGCCATGAGGAACAATGAATATGACAAATATAGAGAACTATAGGAAGACATACACGACCTTATGCAAAATGAAACAAGCAGGATCAGGAAAACTATGACTTCAGCATTGTAAATGGAAACAGCAAAAATGAAAGCAAAACTGAATCCTGGAAATTTAATGACCAAACTTGGCCCAAAAGAAGAGATGAGAGAATGTATCTCCCTTCTTTGTAAATGTGGAAGACCATGGGTGTGGAACTGCACATACACACATTTATACATATGTATGTGTTCATGTACAATGCATACACGTATGTATGAATATGTAGGGTGCATAAATGTTTGTGCACATACACATATGTGTAATTAATCATCACACACGAATATTCTTCCATGCCAATGGTGGATACACATACATTTACACGCATATAAATATAAAATGTCAGGTTTACTTGGTGTGTTGGCTAGTTTTGCTGAATTTTTCTTCTTAATAAAAAATCCTTTAAATTCTCTAATACTAGAGGCAGCTAGGTGGTGCAGCTGATAGTGCTGTGGACCTGGAGTTGGGTTCAAAATATGACTTCAGCTATGTTGTTGTTGAGTTGTTTCAGTCATGTTCTGCTCTGTGACCCCACCTGGGGTTTTCTTGGCAAAGACACTAAAGCAGTTTGACATTTTCTTCTCCAGTTCATTTTACAGATGAATAAACTGAGACAAACAGGATTAAATGACTTGTTCAGGGTCACATAGCTAATAAGTGCCTGACGCCAGATTTGAACTGATGAAGATGAATCTTTCTGGCTCCAGGCCTGGAACTCTATCCAGTGTGACACCTACCTGCCTATAACTAGCAAATCATTTAACCTCTATCTTCCTCAGTTTTCTCATCTGAAAGATGGGATTAATAATAACACCTATTATTTTGTTGTTGTGAGGATAAAATGAGATAACATCTTTGTAAACCTTAAAGCTTTATATAAATGCTAACTATTATTATTAAGGTATGGCTCTCTGGGAGGTGGGGGAGAGGAAGAGCATATTGGTAAGTATGTATATATATGATGTGTATACTGATATGTAATATATTATATGTATAATGTATATATGTACTATATATGTTATATATTAAATATGTAATATATAATGTGTATAATGTAGTTATATGTAAACAAAAGGCATCAATATATATTATTTAAGATCAGATAAATATGGTAACTGAATATAGGATGAGTCAGAGGGGAGGTAGGTAGTCCTGTGAGAAAGCTGTTGCAATAGTCTATACCTCATAGGATTTAGAGCTGTGTAATTGTAATGGAATTTAAAGATCCCCCTCTGTTGGCTTGATTTTTGGTTTGATTGTGTTAAAACCCAGAGCTTGTGAATCCCACTTGTAGGATGGACTTGTTGATGTGAAAAGAGAGGGCTGAACTGGGAGGAGATGGTGACATAAATTTAGAGAGACACAAGAAAAGAGAGAGGTAGAAGAACTTTTTGGAAGCAGCATCTTGGAGGCAGAGAGAGACTGAGAGGATTGCTGAGGGCCACTTTGAATTGCCCAGGACTTTTGAGAGCTGCCAATGACTGAGGAGACATGGCTGTTATGCTGGTACTTTGTCTGTCTGTTTGGATGTTGTTTTGCCAGATTTGTCCACTGGTGAAAGACAGTCCTGTTGTTGCAGAGGCTTGGAACCTGGCTGTTGGTTCAGAGCTCTTGAGACTATTCTGCAGGCAGAGAATGAATTAATGAAGACACTGGCAATGTATCTTGTGGCCTTGCTAAACTTTGTCTCCCCAGGAACAAAGATTGCTGAGAACTTGCCTCTGGTCAAGATGAAGAAAAGACCTCTCTTTGGGTATTAAATGCTGTGCTTAAGCTTATTGTAACTCTGGGATAGATGGCCTATTCAGCTGTAATCCAAGGGTGGGGAACTTTTGACCTTTTTGTGCTTTGTGGTTGACTAAATGAATGTACAGCCTATGGGTGTGTAATGTAATGCCAAGGAAAGGCAACTTCCCAAGGTTCAAAATACCAGCATAGGTGCTCTCTATTTTATTTAGTGACAAACCAAGAACAGAGAAGATCAAAACATGACATCATTCAAAATACAGCATTTACTAAGTGTGATTAAATAATCTCCAAGGCCTACCCCACCCCAGGACTTTCCAATCATTCAATCAATTACAAAGTCTCTGTTCCAAATACTTCTCCACCCCTAGGCTATACCTTAATTAAGTCCACCACAAAGCCCCTCTTCTCAAATGGAGATTAGTTTCCAAACATAAGTAAAATACATTCATTTGCTCAACCATAGAACACAAAAAGGTCAAAAGTTCCCCACCCCTGGATCACAATTGAATCTACCCCAGAGTTACATCAAGTTTAAACACAGCACTTAATACCCAAATGGAGGTCTTTTCTTCATCTTGACACGAGGCAAGTTCTCAGCAATCTTAGTTCCTGGAGAGACAAGGCTTAGCAAGGCCATAAGATACATTGCCAGTCCCTTCATGAATTTATCCTCTGTCTGTAGAACAGTCCTAGAACCCCTGAACACATTAGCAAAGCCCTCTCCCAGGATTTCTGTAAACATACAACAAGAAAATCCTTCTTCAGGGCTTCTGAACCAACAGAAAGGCTCCCAGACCCCTGCAACAACAGCACTGTCCTTCACCAGTGGACAGTATTCATTCTGTCTGCCGGACAGTCTCCAGACCCCTGCAACAACAGTACTGTCCCTCACCAGTGGACAGTATTCACTCTCAGTACTGTCCCTCACCAGTGGACAGTATTCACTCTCTGTCTGCAGGACAGTCTCAGGCCTTCTTAACCAAATGCCAGGTTCCAGGACTTCTTCAACAGGACAGTCTTTCACCAGTGGACAAATCTGGCAAAATAACATCAAAACAGACAGACAAAGTACCAGCAAAACAGCCATGTCTCCTCAGTCCTTGGCAGCTCAGGGGGCAGGTCTCAAAAGTCCAGGGCAATTCAAAGCGGCCACCAGCAATCTCTTAGTCTCTCCCTCTCCACGAGGTGCTGCTTCCAAAAAGAACTTCCGCCTCTCTCTTGTCTCTCCAAATCTACATCACCAGCTCCTCCCACTTCAGGACTTTCTTTTCACATCAACAAGCCCATCCCACAGGTGGGATTAACAAACTCTGGGTTTTAATACAATCAATTTGAAAACCAAGCCAATACAGGGGAATCTTTAATTGCCATTACTATCACAGGGTGGAGCAGTACTTAGAAGAGGGTCTTTGGGATTGACTAAATGAATTATAATGTCCAGGGGTGGGGTAGTACTTGGAGATTATTGAATTACACTCGGTAAATGCTGTATTTTGAATGATGTTATATTTTGATTTTCTCTGTTCTTAATTTTTCACTGAATAAAATGGAGAGCACCTATGCTGGTATTTTGAACCTTGGGAAGTTGCCTTTGCTTGGCATTACAAGCTGGAAAGAGACCTTCAAAGCCATCCAAACTACTGCCTGGCACACAGTAGGCCCTTACTAAATGTTTATTCAATCCAATTTACCTCATTTTAAAGAATAGGAAGGTGAGTCCCTAAAGGTTTAAATGACTCATCTCAGATTAAACAAGTAGCTAATGACAGAGGCAAGATTTAAACTTTGATCTTTCAGCTCTAAATATAATACTTTTTTCCCACTGTACCACACTGCCTTACCCTCAGGCAAGTAGATGCCAATGAGTATATTGGAGGTAATGAAAGTAGAAAATTAATTGTCTGACTTAAAGGGCATGCAAGATAGAATGGGGTACTGAGCCATTTCACTCCTAGGAGGCACCAGCTATAACTAGCATCTCCTGTTTTGAGATGAGAAGGAATATTTTTCCTATGATTTTCTCATTATTGTTCAGTGGATTACTTCATAGGGTTAGCTCCAGAAGTGTCTTTATCCAGGAGGAAATGATTGAAGCTCAGCTAGATAAATGACTGAAGTATCACAAACCTAATTCCTGATGATAGGATTTCAAGTACTGTGCTGTCTATCCCTATTGGAAAATATTGGGTCAAATGAATGTAGCCAGGATCAGCATGGACAAAAGTTTATTGAACCTCTGAATTTAGACACAGTAAGAACTCAAAATCCAAAGCATGGTTTAAGCAGCTGCACAGGCCCAAGGAATAGAAAAGAGATCGAATTAGCTGATCATGAAACTGCTCTCCAAATCGCTGCATAGATAGTAACATAATTCACTTACCTCATCCTAGAATTTCAACCTAGCCTGACTAAAAATACAATTTACAGTGACTAATGAAGAATTTAATAATTTAGAAAACATTTCCTTTTCAGAAAGTACCAGACTGACTTCTCAACCTCTCAAACTGGCTCTAAGGTCTTTTCCTGATCTAAATGACCTTATGTTATCAAAACCATGAGCGTAGTAGGAACAATGAAGCCTGAGAGGGAACAAAAGAATATGTAATTAGGCAGAAAAACTACTGAATTTGGAGGCAAAATAGTTGGAATGCAGTGTCCCTCCCTGTGTGCTAGCTTTATGACCCTGAGTAAATTAATTCGGTTCTCTGATTTTCAGTTTCCTCACCTATAAAAGGAGGATTTTGTACTGAAAATGTGCACTACTGTTTGTAGTAACATTTTCCCCCCTTGTAATAGCAAAGAGTAGGAAACAAAGTAGATGTCCATTGATGGAGTAATGGCTACTCAAGGTGTGGTACATGAAATTAAGGTAATATTATTGAGCTGTAAGAGACAATGAATATAATGAATATAGAGAACCATGGGAAGACTTAACTGACCTGATGCAAAATGAAATACGCAGGATAAGATATATGATTATACACACTATGACTACAGCAATATAAATAGCAACAATATGAATACAAGTAAAACTGAAGCCTGAAATAATAATAATATTCCAGGTGAGGAAAATGCTTTTTAAACATTAAAGTTCTATGGAAATGTGAGTCATATCAGAGAAAGTTTCTTGGAGGAGGTAGCACTTGAATAGGTTGGGTTTCTAAGAATGGGTTAGATCAGTCCTATCAAGCTTATATAGAAACAGGGGCCTCTAAACTGAACATAAACATCCCTGCAGGCTGCAAGTACCAGTTGAACTGGGTGACCACTGAGATCCCTTCCAGCTCTGAAATTCTGTGATTCTATTATTTTTGTAAAAAAAAATTCCACTCCTTTTCACTTGCTAGCCTTTATGCCTGAGATTCTCTCCTTGCTTACCTCTACCTCCTGGTTTTCCTGGCTTCTTTCAAGACTCAGTTCAAATCCCTTTTGTGGGAGGCCTTTTCTAGTCCCTTCATGCTCATGCCTTCCTTCTGAGATTATCTTCTATTTATACTGTATACATCTTATACATACAAGTTTTCGTATATTGTTTCTCCCATCAGACTATAAGCTTCTTAGGGCAGGGACCATGTTTTTTGCATTTCATTCTGTCTCTAGTACACAGCACATAGCTTGGCACATAGTAAATATTAAACAAATTCTTACTGACTGACTTCATGAAAAAAGGAAAAAAAATTGTACCATCCAGCAGATATGTAGAGTTACTAGTTGATTGATCAGATTCAGAAGAGAGAGATTGCTGTGGTCCCTGATCTGTACCAGTTAGTTTCTTGGGACTAGAAAGTGATGCCCAGGTCTGTGTTGACCTATACAGGGCACCTGTTCCTTGGTATCTTCTCTCTGTCAGCATGAGCATGATAGGTATCTAAGTTATAGTATCCTAAGTCCAGTATCCGTACATGATCTTGTGATCCTCACTTACCTTATGTAAAAAAGGACCCCGGTATTGTGCTGTTTCTGCTTCCAGCCCTGACATTTTCTCAGCTGTTTTTCTTTTAAAGAGATTTTAGCTACTGGATTTACATTTTCCAAATTCTATTTCATTCTTGCTCCTAGAGACCCTAAAGCAACAGGCAGATTTTAAATAAATCAAATATAACATGTAAATATTTAACTGACAGAAAATGTTTGATTTTGAGTCTTGGCATACATGGGATTATCTCACAATCTTTTGACATTTAAAAAATTTAGTATAAATCTCATATTTTCTCTTCCTGTTCTTCCCTAAGGATGTCAAGACGATACTGGGCAAAGGAGCATAAATTCCATGTTTCAAACAACTAATCCAAAAAGGGAATTCTGCTTTATGTCCACCTTTAACCAGTAAAAAAAATAAATTCCCTTGCTCTTGCAATTTTGTTCAGCAAATTAGAATTCTGGCCTTCCTTTTAGGCAGTGTTAACTGCATCATCCAATTTCAGTGTTTTCAGAATTGAACCTTACATGGTGCTGTTGAGTCCATCTGTAAAATAAGGGAACTGGACTAATGCCTATTGTTACAATGACTTCCTACAATGTTATAAGAAATATTTTCAGCCTGCATGCAGAAACCATCCCATTTGCAAATAGCTCTCTGAAAAAACTGCCTAAAGGCTGAAAAATGAAGGAATACATGAGAAAACATTAAGTGCTTACTGTGGGCCAGGTATTGTGCTAAGCTCTGTATGTGTCTATATATATTTAAAGGGAGAGTTCCTGCCCTCAAGAAGCACATATACAAGTTTTGTTCAGGAAAGTCATAGAAATGGTTAGTGGAATTATAGAGCAATTAATTGACATGTCCTTTCCAGGAATGATAGTGCTGTTTTGATTATTGTTCCAAGTGCTAGGGAAGGAAAGGAGAATTAGATGGGGAGAAGGGTAGGGTTAGGGAGCATGGTGTGAAGATGTCTAGAAAACTGCATTGGGGGTCTAGAACCAATTGGAATATCAACACATTTGAAAAGAAAAAGGTTAATGAATAACGCCACTGTGAAGTTGTTATTGGTATTTGTGAAAAGTACAAAGCAATGGTACTTATTAGAAGATGGGAAATTCACATTTTAACAAATTGATTTGGAAAAGAGAGGGAGTCTGATATAGAGGAATGACCATGAAATTTGCACTCAAGGATTTGGGTTCAAATCTTAGCTTTGCTACTTAGCAGTTATTTGATAATTGATAAATATCTTTCTTCCTCTAGGTCCCAATTTCTTTTTTTTGTAAAATGAGTGAGATTAGATTAGATTATCATGAAGATAAACTTCTGGCAAAAAGTCATATGATCATAATTAGAATTGTAGTCAGGTTTGTCATTGATTGGGTGTTTTTGTTTCCTCATTAAGTTCCTCAGTCTCCCTCCAGGTTTATGAATTCTATGGCATGGGTAGTTCACAGATCACTAAAAATTGCCTATCCTTATCTCAGTCTGAGGTGAGAGAAAAAAACCTTCCTCTTGCTCAGTTTCAAACAGCAGGCTGACAGACTTGGACACAAGCCTAATGGTCATACACTTTACAATAGCTTCACATAGCAAGAATGACAATAAACATTTAGAAGAATGGGTTTCCACTTACAGATAATGATGACTGAAACTAGCAGGGGTTGAACCTCTTTCCCTCGAAACCCAATTTTTATCCCACTAATCCAGGAGAAGTAGAAAGTGAGTGGGTAGGCCTGTAAATAAATGAAGAGTAGATATCCTGTTCTAGGGAATGGGTGGGGAAAGAAGGGTGTGGACTAGACTCTAGTAGTCTCACCAAACACTGCAGTGGCTGATTCCCAGTCAGCTCTCTCTTCCAGTCCATCTCTCCAAGTGACTTTTCCCTCTCTCCACCTTGTGATTTAGCAGAAGACTGTTTAAAAAAAAAGTTGGATGCAATAGAGATTCACAGATTCATATATAAACCTCTCTTTCCACTCTCTTTTGTATGTGGAAACATTCATGTTTGTAAACATAATTCCAAAGAAAGAATGGGAAATTTTTACTAGAAAAACAAAATCCCTTTCAAGGTCAGTAGAAAGTATCGGAAACTTTAATGGTGCAAATTGCAAACCTTTAACCTTTGTTCTTCTTGTATCTTGCTAAAAATATCTCTGGAGAAGGGGTTACAGAATAATGATGTTGAAACTGTTCATTAAACTAGTCATATCCTTTCATCCAGAAATTTCTCTAAAATTCTTGTATTATTTTGCTGTAGGTAAATTTCATTTTATTCCACAGGGATTAGGAAATGCTTGAGAAAAACTGTGACCTCTGAATGTAATGGAATATTATTACATGGTAAGAAATTATGTAAGGAAGAATTTATTTTCTTTTCATAGTATTATGTCATGTCCCATAGTATTTCATGGGTAGGAATCTATCAGTAGAAATATTTGATCAATAAAAATGTAATTTATTCTTCAAATTGTCCTGAACCCACAAAGGCTACAAAGGTTATTCTATTAGTAGATACCCTGGAGAAAATGTTGGCCTTAGAGTATGCAAATGAACTGTCAAATTTCCTCCTTCCAGTACCCCCATGATATCTAGGATTCACAACCTTAAGCATATTATTTAACTGCTCTAGGACTCAGTTTCCTTACCAGTAAAAAGGAGATAATATTTGCCTCATTTACTTATTTTATGTGCTTCTTTTAAGGAAAGTTTTGTAATTCTTTTGTTTTATTTCAACAAATAGTAATTTTTTTACTTTATCAAATGCTTTATTAACTTCTAGTTTACATCATTCATTTCCACAAGATTTTGAGTTACAAATTTTCTCCCTGTTTTTCCCCTACCCACCATCCCAAAATAGCGATCCCACTGGATATGCCCTCCTCCAATCTGCTCTCTCCCATATCTTCCTCCATCCCCCCTCTTATTTTCCAGTAGGACATGGTGGATCTCTATGCCCTATTGCCTGTTTATCTTATTTCCCAGTTACATGTAAAATAATATTAATAATAGTATATATATATATATTCATATATATATTTTAAACATTTGATTTTAAAGCTTTGAATTCCAGATTCATTCCCTTCCTCCCTTGTCACCTACCCTTACTGGGAAGATAAGCAATTCAATATAGGTTGTACATGTGTAGCTATGCAAAACAACAAATAGTAATTTTTAAAATTTTTTTATATTATTATTTAAAGTTTTGAGTTCCAAATGCTAACCTTCCCCCTTTCCTCCCTGAGATGGCAAGCCATCAGATATAGGTTATATATATATATATGCAATGATGTAAAACATTTTTATATGAGTAATTTTGTACAAGAAGACTCAAAAGAAAAAAAAAAGAAAGGAAGAATGTGAAAAATATCATGCTTCAGTCTATATTCAAACAATATCAGTTCTTTCTCTGGAAGTAGATAGTATGCTTCATTATTAGTCCTTTGGGACTTTTCTTGGATCACTGTATTCATGAAAATCATTGAACAATATTGTTCTTACTGTGTACAACTTTCTCCTGGTTCTTTTCACTTTATACTGCATCGATTCATGTAAGTCTTTCCAGGTTTTTCTGCAATCATTCCACTTGTCATTTCTTAAAGTACAATAACATTCCATTACAATTATATGCCATAGCTTGTTTAGCCATTCCCCAATTGATGGTCATTCCTTTGTTTTTATTTCTTAGCCACCACAAAAAGAGCTGCTATAAATATTTTTGCACAAATAGAGCCTTTTCCCTTTATTGGATGTCTTTGGGATATAGACCTAAAAGTGATATTGCTGGATCAAAAATATGCAGTTTTATAGCCTTTTGGGCATAGTTCCAAATTGCTCTCCGGAATGGTTGGATAAGTTCACAACTCCACCAATGGTCTATTAGTGTCCTGTTTTTCCCACATCTCCTCCAACATTCATCATTTTCTTTTTTGTCTTATTAGCCACTCTGATAAATGTGATGTGGTACATCAGAGTTGTTTTAACTTGTATTTCTCTGATCAACAGTGATTTAGAGCATGTTTTCACATGACTATAGATAGCTTTAATTTCTTCATCTGAAAATTGCCTGTTCATATTTTTGACCATTTATCAATTGAGGAATGACTTGTATTCTTATAAATTTGATTCAGTTCTCTATGTATTTGAGAAATGAGGCCTTTATCAAAGATAATTGTTCCAGAAAATCAACCCAGTTTTCTGCTTTCCTTATAATTTTGGTTGCATTGGTTTTGTTTGTGCAAAATCTTTTAAATTTTATATAATAAAAATGATCTATTTTACATTTTGTAATGCTCTCTATATCTTCTTTGGTCTTAAATTCTTCTCTTATCCATAAATCTGACAGATAAACTATTCCATGGTCTCTTAATTTGCTTATGGTATCACCTTTTATGTTTAAATCATGTACCCATTTTGATTTATCCTGATACAGTGTGAGATGTTGGTCTATACCTAGTTTCTGCCATACTGTTTTCTAGTTTTCCCAGCAGTTTTTGTCAGATAATGAGTTTTTGTTCCAAAAACTTGGATCTTTGGGTTTATCATATACTAGATCACTATGGTCACTTACTATAATGCAATTTATACCTATCTATTCCACTGATCCAACACTCTATTTCTTAGCCAGTACCAGATTGTTTTGATAATTACCACTTTATAATACAGTTTACATCTGCTATGACTAGATCACCTTCTTTCCCATTTTTTAAATTGATTCTTTGAAATCCTTAAGCTTTTTTTCAAGATGAATTGTGTTATTATTTTTTTTAGTTCTATAAAGTAATTTTTGATAGTTTGATTGGTATGGCACTGAATAAACAAGATTAATTTAGGTAGAATGATCATTTTTATTATATTGGCTCAGCTTACCTATGAGCAACTAACATTTTCCCAATTGTTTAGATCTGACTTTGTGTGAAAAGTGTTTTATAGTTGTGGTCATTTGGGTTTTTCTTGGCAGATAGACTCCCAAGTATTTTATATGGTCTACAGTTATTTTAAATGGAATTCCTCTTTCCATTTCTTGCTGCTGGATTTTATTGGTAATATACAGAAATACTGATGATTTATGTGGGTTTATTTTATATCCTGCAACATTGCTAAAGTTTTTAGTAATTTCAAGTTATTTTTTAGTTGATTCTCTAGGATCTTCTAAGTATAACATATGTCATCTGCAAAGAGTAATAGCTTTCTATTTCTATTAATTTTCTCCAGAGAATCTAACATATCTAACTTTTCCAGAATTCTATTCACCTCCTTAACTTCTTTCTTGTTAAGTTTTTGGTTAGATTTATCAAGTTCTGAGAGGGGAAAGTTGAGGTCACCCACTAATATAATTTTATTATCTATTTCTTCCCATAACTCATTCAACTTCTTCTTCAGAAATGTAGATGCTATACCATTTGGTACATATGTGTTTAGTATTGATATGATACCTTTCAGTAAGATATAATTTCTTTCTTTATCTCTTCTAATTAGATCTATTTTTTTCTTTTGCTTTGTCTGAGATCATGATTGCTACCTGTGCTTTCTTTGCTTCAGCTGAAGCATAATACATTCTGTTCTAGCCCTTTACCTTTACCCTGTGTGTATTTCTTTGCCTCAAATGTGTTTCTTCTAAACAACAATATTGTAAGATTCTGGTTTTTAATCCATTCTGCTATCCACTTCTGTTTTGTGGGTGAATTAATCCAGTTCATATTTATAGTTATGATAACTAAATGTGTATTTTCCTCCATGCTATTTTTTGCTTGTTTATCCCTCTTCTTTTTACCTCTTCCCTTTTCACTCCTCATACATTTTACTTCTTATCACTATCTTCCCTAATATACTCTCCCTTTTATCAGTCTTTTCCTCCCCCCTCCCCCAACCATTATTCCTGTCCCCTTTTACCTCCTTATAGGGTAAAATAGATTTCTATATCTAACTGAATGTGTATGTTATTCCCTCTTTGAGTCAGTTTTGATGAGAATAAGGTTTAAGTTCTTTCCCCTGTCCACATCTTTCTCTCCATTATAGCTTTTCCATGCTTCTTTCATGTGGGACAATTTACCCTCATTCAATGCAATTTTCTTTCTCACCCTTTTATTTTGTGTTTTTGAGTGTCGTCCCATCAAAGTGACCTTATATCCACAACCTCTGTGTACATATACTCCTTCTAATTTTTCTTATCATAATACAATTGTTGAGTTACAAATATTATCTTTTTTTTTTTTAAAGCAATTGGGGTTAAGTAACTTGCTCAAGGTTACATGGCTATTTATTTCTGGGTGTGGTACTAAGTATCTGAGTTCAGATTCGATCCCAGGTCATCCCGACTCTGGGGCCAGTGCTCTTACTCACTGTGCCACCTGGCTGCCCCTAAGCAATTGGGGTTAAGTAACTTGCTCAAGGTTACGTGGCCAGGTGTTTCTGGGTGGGTGCTAAGTGTCTGAGCCTGCATTTGATCTCAGGTTATCTAGACTCTGGTGCTACAAATATTATCTTGCCACATAGAAATACAAAGTTTAACTTTATTGAATTTCTTATGTTTTCTCTTTCTTGTTTCTTTTCTACCTTTAATGTTTCCCTTGAGTCTTGTATTTGGAGGTCAGATTTTTTATTTAGCTCTGGTCTTTTAATTAGAAATGTTTGAAAGTCCTCTATTTTGTTAAATACCCATTTCCCCCCTGAAAGATTATATTTAGTTTTGCTAGGTAAGCAATTCTTGATCATATTCCTAACTTTTACCTTCTAGTATATCATATTTCAAACCCTCTGGTTTTTTAATGTGGAAGCTTCTAAATCCTGTGTAATCCTGACTATAGTTCCACAATATTTGTATTATTTCTTTTTGACTGCTTACAATAACCTCTCCTTGATTTGTGAGCTCTAGAATTTGACTATGATATTCCTGGGAATTTTAATTTTTGAGATCTCTTTCAGGCAGTGATCAGTGGATTCTTTCAATTTCTATTTTGCCCTCTGATTCTAATATATCAGGGCAATTTTCTTTGATTATTTATTTTTTTTCTTTCCTTTTCTTTTTCTTTTTGCTCTTTTGGAGGGGGGAATGTAGGGCAATTGGGGTTAAGTGACTTGCCCAAGGTCACACAGCTAGTAATTATTAAGTGTCTGAGGCCGGATTTGAACTCAGGTCCTCCTGATTCTGGGGCCAGTGCTCTATTTACTGCACCACCTAGCTGTCCCTTCTTCGATAATTTCTTGAAAAATGTTATCCAGGATTTTTTTTTCTTTTTGAACATGCCTTTCAGGTCGTCCAATGATTCTTACATTATTTCTCCTGAATCTATTTTCTAGGTCAGTTGTTTTTCCAATAAGATATTTAACATTTTCTTCCTTTTTTTTTTTAACTTTTTGATTTTGTTTTATCATATCTTGATGTCTCATAGAGTCTTTAGTTTCCACTTGTTCAAGTCCATTTTTTTTTTTTGCGTTTTGGAGGGCAGTTGGGGTTAAGTGACTTGCCCAAAGTCAGAAGGCTAGTACCAAGTCCAATTTTTAAGGAATGACTTTCTTCAGTGAACTTTTGTTTTTCCTTTTCCATTTGGCCAAGTCTATTTTTTAGGGTAATATTTTTGGTAAATTTTTGTAAAAAATCGTTCGTAAATTTTTTAATATCTTTTCCAATGCTATTGACTCTTTCCCCCCTATGATTCTCTTGCGTTAGTCTCATTTCTTTTCCCAATTCTTATTCTAAACTTCTCTAATTTGCTTTAAAAAATTTGTCTTCCAGGATTTCTTTTGGGGCCTGAGACCAAATTACATTTTTCTTTAAGGCTTCCCATATAGTCATTTTGATATTATTGTCTTCTTCTAAGTTTATACTTTGATCCTCCCTATCAACCATAGCAACTTTTTATAGACAAGCCCCCCCCCCCCCCCCCTTTTTTTTGTTAATTATTTCTGTCTTTTTTTTTGGTGACTATGTGTTAGTTGGGCTCTGGTCCTGTACTGTCCCCCAAGCTTTTTGTGCTGGGGCTCTGGGTCTTATTGCTGGCTTTCACTGGGCTTCAGAGCTTAGCTGCTTGCTTTTTCTGGAGGGTAGACTTCCTTTCTGATTTGTCGGGGGGGGGGGGGGGGGGGGGGGGGGGGGGATGGGAGGGAAGGGAAGGGAAGGGTGGAGCCCCTCTGTTGGGCCTCCTCTATATTTGTCGAGCAGCTGGCCTACTCTAGTGATAGGGCCTTGCTGCTGGGTTACTATGGAAACAGGATCACTTTGCTGATAGACTCCAGGGGCAGGACTTCTCTACGGGTCAGCAATGGAGTCAAGGCCTGACTGGTGGTTTATGCTGGGGGTGGGACCTTGCTGTACTTCACAGACTACTCACTTGTCTAGCGGTTTGTGAAGCCTCTCAGGTGGCTTGCCCCAGGCTTGGAGCCTTTCTGCAGGCCCCCTGCTGTGAGGCTGGCTGCTACTGCCCTTTGACTTGGCTCCTGTCCCGCTCCTGTAAGACAGATCTTTCCTGCTGCGGTGGTAAGCTGCTTCTCTGCTCCTAGATCAATTCTGAGGCAGTTTTCTAGGTGTTTGAAGGGGATTTGGGGAGGGTTTCTGAGAATTCCTTCCTCTACCATCTTGGCACTGGAAATCCTTTATAAATCTTAAAGTTTAGGATTGTACATTAATATTTGTTCTCAAAGTTCTATTTACCTACATTCATACCTTACTCCTACCTATCTATATTACTACTTGTTTACAAATTGTATGTGTGGTCTACATAGGCCCCTGGGCTCTAAACTTGGAGAGACAATTACCTTTCACAAAACAATTCTCCCTAAAACACCTACTTTCTAAAAGATCAAAGAAATAAATGCTTGTGAACAGCAAGCAAAATGTCTTGCATGTTTCCTCTTGGGCAAGTCAGTTAACCTTTATGGACCTCTGTTTCCTGATGCATAAAGTGATGGGGTTGGAATAGATGAGCTGTAGGCTCCCTTTCAGCTCTGAATCTATAATCCTGTTGTCTATGGTCCTATGATCTCAAACCTGATCATGTAAATGAGAATATCCTAAACTGGCTTCACAGAGTACAAGAATCTAGAAATATCTGAGACATACTGGGTCTGTGACCTTGATCAAATCATATAACCTCTCAGCGCACTGAGCAGCTGTCTAGAGAAAGTGCTAATCCACTTTGGTAGAGAGTTTCCTCACTTGGGAGCTCCCCATGTTAATGAAATCGTAGATCTAATCCATACCCCATAATAATTATTCTAATACTTATTCCTCTGCCGCTCCATATTTTTTAATTTTAAAAATAAAATTATTGTACACTTTTTTCCTTTAGGAGACAAATGTCTGAAGTGTTTATATGGATTGTGAGGCAGCAAGTATCTTACTTATTTTCACAACACAACTGGTAAGTTCATTTTGAATATGTAGTGGGGTGATTGGAAGAATCTCTACTCAATTTGTTGTATCTCAATCAACTTAATTTATTTTAATTTAATTTATGTTTTTATTATTGATTTATAAAGAACTTAATGGGATTTATAATAAGCACAAAAACTAAGTAAATACTGCAAATTCATCAGCTCTTAGAAGGGGGTACTATCCCTGTTTAGGGTTGAGTATGACATACATGGGTATATAGGTGGACAGCAGTGGAGTGGGAATGAAGATAAATATAGCTTTGAGAATGAATATTAAAGGGTAGCTATAAATTACTCTATAGATAACAATAATATTTCTCCCTGTCTTTAAGATTTATTAATAACTTTCCTTATAACAAGCACATGGGGTAAGTAAATTTTACAATATCATCGACTCATAGCAGGATATTCATCAAGGAGAGGAAAATTGAGAACACCTTTAGTTAATTCAGTTGCTTGCTTTACCCATCCTGATCCAAAATGAAACAGTTTGAGTCCTTAGTCCTTTGAGCCAGCCAAGTCTCCAGGAATGTATAAGTATTCTTAAAGGAAAAACTAATCAAGTTTGTGTGCACAGACCTTCTAGAGCCTTAATTCTTTGCTGAAAGAACCCAGGCAGTTCTTCTGATTGGTCTCCAGTAATTGAGATGCCTTGAAGATGAGAGGCAGTTCAGAATAAGGAGAAATGGATTTTTGTCAGGAGAACCTTCCCTTTCTGTGATTGAGCTTTGTGAACTATAAGAGGGTAAAGAGTAGAGAGCTCCTCCCAGGTTCTCCATTTAAGGAGGGTGGCCAGGCCAGTCATTTCTTCATTTCCTACTCAGATTCAGTCCTCTATACTTCATGTCTCTGTACTGTACTTTCCCCCTTTTCCACCCCCTTTAGGTCCTATTATGTATTGTTTGCCCCCATAAGATTGTGAGCTCCTTGAGGGCAAGAACTGTCTTTTGCCTTTCATAGTGTCTCCAGCCCTTATCACAGTGGCTAGCACACAGTCCATGCTTAATAAATGTTAAATAACTATCTGAATGCAGAAGCATGTAGCAGGGAAATACATATGCTTACCCAGCAAAGAGTGAAGGTTCTTGGCCATCAAGTTCCAGATTGACTATCTTAACTGTTTCCTTTTCAGAGCACAGGCCTTGGAGAACAGAATCACTGCCAAAATTACCCAGCTATATAATGAGAGGCCAGAGGAATTGAACCTTGCCGGCATTCTTTGATAGGCTGTGAGTTGCTTACACAGTGCAGATCTGGGTGAATGTAAAAATTCTCTTCAGCAGACTCTGTAACTTTGGGGGTAAGTACAATGTGCTGGTTGTAGTATAATGGCCTATTTCAGACCTACGTTTCCATACATAAATGTTCATGCATTCCTGTGTCCTCTTGGATCTTATAGAGTTTCTATGGTGGAAGATAAACTAAATAAAATTTAAAAAGCTATCCTGTATCCAATGCCCATATTTCATAATGAATACTTTTGAGGGAGGAACGTGTTATCAATATTGGGGAAACTGTACACATGAGACATGCCTAAATTTTGTTTTAGAGTTTCCTAGAGGAATCTTAGAAAGTGGAGTGAATAATAAGCCAAAGAGAACTTTGGGGTTAGGCCCCCATTATGAATTCGTAGTCTTTTGTGAAGAGCTCCTAGGCCACAGGTGGGAGACACAAATATTATCCAAATTGTGAAGGTGGCTAAGCTTGTCCCTAGTGTTCTTTCACTCTTTCTTTTTTATGTGTCTGTTTTCCCTCTCCCATACTCCAGAGTTCTTTTGTTTACTTCAAGCTCCCTGTTGTCATATACACTTGTACATTTTCATCAGTGGACCTGCCCATCTGGAATCTTTCCCTTACTCTTTTGATTTTATCAATATGAAGAGTATTGTTATAGTACAGTATATAATCCAAAGATATGTTGCCATCTATCCATATCTTCTAATCCTGTATGATTCTTGTCTATGTCCTTCCACAAATCTTCCAAAGAGGACCTACCAGATGAGGTGGAAGTCTTCTTTGGGTCATCTGTTGTTTCATGTATATGAATGGGGCATTCTGTTATCCATTCATGCCTGGCCCGACTCTTCCTCTGTCTTCCTCTGCATGTTTTGGAGGATATATTTTATACCTCTTATATAAGACTTCTTTACTGAGATATGTCTGGGGATTAAGATCTATATTGGTAAAGGGAGAAACTATAAAATCATGCTAGCAGTCCTAGAACTATCAAAGAAACTAATAATTAATAAGAGCTTGGAGAGCTAACCCAACTAGAAGTACTTATGTTTAAAATGGGGAATTTGATATTTCCTACTCATATGACTCTGGACAAATGACTTAATTTCTCTGGATCTTCATTTGTAAAATGAGGAGGTTGGATGCAGGGACTTTGAGGTCCCATTCACTTTTTAAAAAATGAATGTTAAAAATAAATAAATGAATTTTATTTTTCATGACTTCAGATGTATAATTGATGTCATATTGTTTGCCTTTTCATTGGGTCAGGGAGGGACAGGTAGAGGGAGAAAATTTGGAACTCAACATTAAAAAAAATGAATGTCAAATAATATTAGATGTTGGTACATCCTTTCCTTGTGGTAGTGAAAAGTAACATTCAGTAGAAAGAACATCAGGCTTCAAGTTATGGAATCCATTGTCTCAGATTTGGGAGGGACCTCAGTATGTGCCCATATACCTGAGCAGGAATCCACTCTTCAGAATACCAAATGATGGTCATCAGCTGTCCACTCTGAGCCTTCCAGGGACGGGAATGCTTGTGAGGCAGTGAATTCTGTTTTGGTATAAATTTCTGCCACTTTCTAGAAGAGTAAACCTGGACAAGACACTCACTTTCTGGGGTTCAGTGCCTTCATTTGTAAAGTGGAAATACAAAGAACTGATTTGTCTCCTTTATAGGGTGCTTGAGGATGGATCAGAAAAGGATGTAACCTTTGCAAACATTCATGCACCAGGACAATATGAAACATCTGTATGTTGATCCAAGATTCATTTGGACACTTATTAAGCTCTAATTTCATAAAAGGTCAGAGGCAGAACATCAAAGTCAATAGAAAATGGGCTTTGGAATCAGATGACTTAGGTGTGAATTTTTCTGACACTTTTATTCAATTGGGATTACTGCCTCAACCACCTGGGACCTTAAATTTTCTGTTTGTTTTCTCAAGGAAGAAACAGCCCCCTTCTCCTCTTCTGCTAAGTGATCATCCAGCATATATGCTAGACCCTGTGCTAAACCCTTTACAAATACTTTATTTGACCCTCACAACACCCCTGTAAGGTAAGTGCTATTATTATTCTCATTTTACAGTTGAGGAAACTGAGGCAGACAGAGGTTAAAGTGACTTACTCAGGATCACACAGCTAGTAAGTGTCTGAGGCTGGGTTTGAACTCTGGTCTTCCTGACTTCAAGCCTGGCACTCTATCCATTGTGCTATATAGATGCCCCATAACTACCCTATTACAATGATGACAATGTCTACCACTACTATTACTCCTATTGTTACTTTTACTGCTGCTGCTGCTGCTGCTGCTCATACTACTATTGCTACTGCTGGTGCTACTGTTGCTACTATTGTTGCTGCTACTACTACTACTGGTACTGCTGCTACTACTGCTGGCTGCTTCTACTGCTGCTGCTTCTATTGCTACTGCTGCTGTTGCTACTGCTGTTCCTTCTATTGCTGCTGCTTCTACTGCTGCTGCTATTGCTACTACTGCTATGTAATAGTAATAGTAAAGATCCTTTGTATTGGCAAAGGTAACAGGTACTTAGCACTTAGTAATTAATCAAGCCTGTGTTAAAGAAACAGAAGGTATAAATCACTGTTGCTGATGTAACAGGAAGGGTTTGGCTGAAACAGGAAGTTAATGCTGTATATATGTAAGGAAAAGCCCCAGAGAGGGAGAGACAGATCTTCTTGGGGCAAGCTGGGGAGGCTGAAGAGGAAACTCCCCGCTCCCTCCCCCCACCCCCAAGGCTGGAGAGAATGATTTTGATTCTGGGAACCTGGGTGAAGTGATTTTGATTCTGGGAACCAGCTGGAGCTTCTGCTGAGGAGCTGCTGAGTCCAAGGACCAGCTGCAGCTGCTGCAGAGTGAGGAAGCATGACTGTGATGCTGGTACTTTGTATGGACCTTCTTGTGGCTTTGTTAAGCCTTGACTTCCCGGGAACAGAGACTGTGAAGGATTTAAGGTGGACTGGACACTGTGAGCTTCAGCATGGAACAGGAATAGCACAGAGAGCTGGACAAGGACCTGGGAGCTGTCTGCCTTTGAACCCAGGTGACAGTTTGGTGAATCTAGGTAGGATCTGGGACCATGGAAGGGGATCCAGGGAATCAGAGAGACCACCCAGAGTCAAGCTGAAAGAAGACTTTACTTGAATACTGTGTACTGACTGAGAAATTATAATTTACTGGTGACCTAGGGGTGGAGGGTCTGTCTATTTTCAGATGATTGAATGATTGAGTTACTAAATAATTGTTCTTTGTTGAAAACTTTGTGACCACTGTGGTGAAAACTATGTAGCCATTTTCTGTGATAAGTTGTTGTGAATGCTATATTTTGGTTTTCTTTGATAAGTTGTAACATTGTGAATGGTGTACTTTCATTTACTGTGAATGTTTTGCTTTGATTTGTTATGGAATAAATAAGAGTGTTCACTATACTGTGTAATCAGAACTTTGAAAAGCTGTTCACAGCAGCCATCCTCTGGAAAGCTGCTAGTGCTTGTCTTTACGTGCTACTGTTGCTGTTGCTGCTGCTGCTGCTCATGCTACTGCTGCTACTACTACTGCTGCTGCTACTACTGCTGCTGCTACTTCTGCTGCTGCTGTTTCTGTTGCTGCTGCTACTACTACTGCTGCTGCTACTACTGTGGCTGCTGTTTCTGGTGCTGCTGCTTCTACTGCTGCTGCTGTTGCTTCTACTGCTGCTGCTTCTGCTGCTACTGCTGCTACTACTACTACAGCTGCTCTCTGCAACCCCACTCACTTTCACATTTCTGATTCCATGACTTTTGGGATTAAAATGCCTTATGGAACACAAAAACAAAGAAATGACTCTTGCATAGGATAGTTTCAGGGACCCTGGAAGGCTAATGGGGGAGATGTCTGGAGATAATGGGACTTTGTGATAATGCCTCAAATCACATTCTATGGACAATTTGTAACTTTGCCTATATTTCAGGTTTAGCTCTACTCCTTGAAACTTGGATTTAGATCTATGTATTCTAATTGCTCAGTCATTTTAAAAATGTAAGTAACATTTTGCTGGACACAAGGAGTCATAAAGGCTCTGGGGTATGTGGACATGGGCTCTATAATGACTATATGTTAAAACTTCCCTTTTTCACAGAGGAGCAGAACAATGGAGTCACACAGCAGCCAGCCAATTAGAAGGATTCTGAGGCTCAGAGCTGCTCGACATCCCAGTGATCCTTACTGAGTGAACTGTAGCTGAATTTGGAGATGCCTGTAGCTGCCAGAAACCACAGAACCAGTCTTGATCAGCTCAAGGGCAATCATGAGCAGAAGCTACAGACTCAAGATCTTGCTCAGGGCTTTCTAAACAACCCATTGTCTGACTTATTGTGTCTACAGATGTCCTCTTCCTTAACTCCTGATCCCCACCCCAAAGCCTCTACAAATTATAATATCTCACCCCTTTTCCATTCCCCTTTAAACAACTGAAGAACTCTCTCCTCCCTCTCTTACCGCTTGTACTATTTTTCTCTCCACTACAAGTCTTTTTTATCAGATAATAAATGATTTTAATTGGTGATCAAACTGTTTCATTTTAGGTCCCTTTATGGGCCTGGTGGTCATTTGTTAACAAATAGGACCTTCAATTATGCCATGGGATTAAAGAATATTTGCCTTTATTCCAAGGAAGACCCCAAATCCTTATTCTTGATGTTTTTAGTCAGAATCCAAAAACCAAAAAAGCTTACATACTGATTTGGAATTATCAGTCTTAAAAGAAATGATCAGTTGGGTTTTTAGTCAAAGATAATGGGTTTAAGTTGCTCTTCACTTTCTTTCCCACAGGCAGCTTATGGTACATAGGAGCCACAGAGTAATTTACTGTTGGTTCCCTTCTCCCTGTAATATTTGTATATTTGTTAATAAAAACTTTGGTGAGGAAGAATAGAGGATTATTTAGAGGCAATAGCAGGTCCTTGTTAATGTCATTGGACTGTAATAGTGCAGTGATTCATAGTGTAAAAGCAAAGACTTAGTGATTTATAGAACTTTAGAGTGAGAAAAGACCTTGGGAATCAACTAATCCAACCTCCTTATTTTACAGATGTTTTGGCATTAAAAAAGAAGATCATTGCTCTCTAACGACATTTCCTGCCATCTAGAGCATTCTGCAATAAGTCCTCCTGGAAAGGATTAGTTATTTGGTGCCCTGCTGCCTTTCCAACCTTTTTTATCCATCTCCTCTATCAATGAGGTTGAAAAACGTGTGTGTGTGTGTGTGTGTGTGTGTGTGTGTGCGCACGTGTGCGCGCATGTGCCATACACACAAATAAACTATCGTTACAATATGATTACTATTATAATTAGCAATTATACTTGATATTTTGAGAGATTCCTGACTGCTTTTCCCCATCTGTATGATCTTGGCCTAGTCTCTTAATGTCTGTGGGTTTCAGTTTCCACATATGTAAAATGAATGGGAATGGACGAGATGCTCCATACTATTCCTTCCAGCTCTAAATTTATATGTAAGAGCCTCCAATCCATGATCTCATTGATATAGGTACCCTACCCCCTTCTGCCAGAGATGGCAAGCCCTCCACACCTTCTGATTCTGTCTGATTCTTGTTTATGATCACTCAGAAATCCTTCATATAAGATCTCCAGAATGGACTGCAGGCCTTTTGGGATTCTTCTAATATTTCATAGGAACCAGTGGAATACTCATTTATTTGTTATCCCTCACTCTCAGTACAGGCCTGGGCCATATCTTTTTGGGGGTCATATGTATTCTTGATAATGTCTCTTGCAACACTTCTGCACCATTTATTGTTGGTTACACACTGTAGCCTATTTACACCCACCAGGTGTCACTCCAATATGCTTTGGCTTCCTTGTAATTATAATAATGATACCTTACATTCCTCTCATGCCTTACTGCCTACCTCACAGAGCTATTGTGATGAAAATACTTTTTAAACCCTGAAGTACTGCAGAAATGTAAGCTATTATTATTTTTATTGTTATTAGTTATACCCATCAAAGCCTTTCATCTCCATGAGCTCATTTGATTTTCACAACAACAGGTCAAAGATTAAGGTATCCATTTTACAGATAAGGAAACCCAAGTTCCTAGAAGTTAAATGATTTGAAAATGGTCACAGAGCTGATAATCAATCAAGCAATCAGCAAGTATTTATCAAGAGCTTACTATGTGCCTGGGGATTCAAAGAAATTCTGGGGATGCAAAGAAAAAGCAAAAACATCCCCTCTTCTTCAGAGAGCTTACATTCTAATGGGGCAGAACACATATTTGTAAATTAGTAAATATAAGATAAACTCATCAGAGCCTGGCTAAACCTTTTGTTTAGCCTCAGCTAAACCTTTTGTCTCATTCCATTGTCTAAGGCTCTTTCCACGAAACCATCCTGGATCAAATTACTGATGCCAAACTGTTGACATAGTGCTGGCAGACCAATGGAGTCATCTGTGGAATTCTTATTCCCATATTTTGGACTATGATTGTCACCTAGCAGCTATCATTCTTTGAGGCCTTTGCCTTCTCCCAGACCTTTGGAACCTTTTAGCATGCCTCCTCACTTCACCATTCATATTTTTCCCACCCCACTTCTGTGGGCTTTCAGGATTGATGTTGAAATATCTAAGTTTGCTAAGACCCTCTCCCTAAAACTGGATCATTAGGCTGTTGTATTAGCAACCACACTAGCACACAGGGTGGGCTGCTAGCACAGGTTCTTTGATCTGCTTTGCTAAAGGAAAGACAACTTTTAAAGAGGTCCATAATCTTACTTTAATTGCAGATAAGTAGAAAATACAAGCAGAGAAATTTGCATAGGGATTCAACAGACAGGGCTCCTACTGTCTGAACAAAGTAATACAACTACCTACATACACCACTGGATCAGGAGAGCACAAATATGGGGGGGGGGGGGAGGCTTCAACAAATGGCTACTTAGAGTCCCATCCAGGGAATCAAAAGGTACTTCTTATAAGCAAATCCCTAAAATAAAATACCAACCTTCCAGTATACATAGGTTTCAACTAATAGGCTGAGAGCCAGAAGGCATCCCAGGTGGCTCAGTGCCTAATTAGCTCAGTATCAAAAGGTGTGAAAGCCTTCCTGAAAGCAAGCCTCCCCAAAAGCAAGCTCCTCTTTAGGCAAGTTTTGCCCCCAATGGACTCGTGTGACTCAAGAGGTATCACAGCTATGAAAACAGCAATCTGTGATTGAACACATGTGGTCATGTAGGCCTATTAATGGATGACAGCTGTACAAACCAAACAAACAATAACAACAAAACAACAACAAACCACCCCAGAATGTGCATATATAAAGACATAACAAGGTATAGAAGGGAACTATGTATATTAAGGGGGTAGGTCAGGGGACTCTTAAGAGAGCCACCTAATTAATAACAATAATATTAACAATAATAGATAGCATTTATATAGTGATTTAAGGCTTGCAAAGTGCTTTATAAATATTATCTAATTTTCTTTTTATAATAACTTTGGGAGGTAGGTGCTATTATTATTTAGAGATGACGAAACTGAGGCAGCACTGATTAAGTGACTTATCTGAGGTCACACAGGTAGGAAGTATCTGAGGTCACATTTGAACTCAAGTCTTCTTGACTTGTGGGCAGGTAGATGGAGTAGTCAATAGAGTACTTGAATTGGAATCAGGAATATTTATCTTCAGGGATTCAAATCCAGCCTCAGACACTTACTATCTGTGTGACCCAGGGCAAGTCACTTATCCCTGTTTACCTCAGTTTCCTCATTTGTAAAAAATTAGCAGAGAAGGAAATGGCAAACCACTATAGTATATTTGCCAAAAAAATCCCAAATGGGCTCACAAAGAGTCAGACAAGACTGAAATGACAACAACAGCAACTTTTTGACTTTAGGTCCAGTTCTCTAGCCACTGTGTCACCAATGGATATAAGGAATTGCTAAGGCAATTGAATTTGCAGTTTATAAAGGAAATGTCCTTTTGGGTTTTGAATAAATATTTTTTCAGCTTATAAAGGGTTTAAGCAACCATTCCACAACTTATACTATGAGAGAACTGGTCTTGGGCATTACAAAGGTAAAATGACTTGACTGAGATCATACAATCACACCTAGGACTTGCTAATTCTGAGATACATACTCTCATCCCTAAACTATGATACCTCTCAGTGGCTATATTAAAGTGATATTAATTGGAGTAATTTGTAAGAATTGCTTTGAGCAGCTTATACATTGACTGACCTATTTGTAAATGGTGTGAAACTTGGAGTGAAGAAGGAACAAATTGATGGAGAAACTTCTTCAAAACTCATCAGTTGATCAGGGTTCAGTCTCACCACATATGTACAAGATACAATAGAAAATAGAAGTAAATTGTAGAACAGGATATGTATGTGCATATGCATATATGTGTGCACATAATCAGATATAGAAAGCAGCTCCTGTATCAAGACAGGACACAGGAGAAAGAAGCACACCCTTCATCTATTATTATAGATAAAGGTCCAATCTGTTGGCCCCTTCTTGATAAGGCATGAGTGCTAATAATTATATAGCCTAAGTAGTGACCATTCTTAAGCCTCCTGAGATAGTCTCTTAAATGTAAGACATAAAGCTCTGCTTCTTTTAGGATGTCAAAGAAAGTCATTTTAGATTTACCTGACTTTTCCAGAGTTTCAAGTAGCCAAGAAAGGAAGGTCATTTCTACTTGGTCTTTCTCAAATTAACCCTCTTTTGTTTCTGCAGAATTTCCTTGCCAATTGTTGGGCCATCTCCAGTTGTCCTGGTCCATATCTGGCTACTGGACCCAGATGGCTCAGGAAAAGAAAGTGAGGCTGGTATCTTTGCACAGCCCTCCCTCACTAAAATCCAATTCACTTGCAAGTCAAGGCATCAACTTCCTGATGTTATGGTCCTCTTTGAGAACAAAGGAAAAACCACACAACAAAACCCTGCCAATTAAAAGAGTCCTCAAAGTGAAATTGTTTTGTCTTGAGTCTTATCATTTAAACCATTGGGCAACTACACTTCAAAACCATCATTTTATGTTCAAAATGTATTTAAAATCTTCAAGAAGAAGGCAAAAATCTTGAAACAATTTGTGTCCAAAACAATTTCTGTCAGAGACTCTGGCAAGTTTCTAAAAGGTTCAAGCACCTGAAGTTAATGAACAACCCAATTCAATGCCAAAGATTCATTCATTTGAAAGGAGAAATCAAAAGCTTGTGCAAGTAAGTAACCATAAGAGCATGGTTGCTATGATAGCTATAGTAAATTCTCTTTCATTGGAATCAAGAAAGTGATAGAGTTTGGTATTCAATGTATGATTCCATTCTTCTGACTTTCTTTTCAATTTGAGTCACAAAGAGAACAAGGACAGAGGATCTTTGTTCTGTACTGACCCTGCAAGGAAACCTCAAGTACCACCTTTGGAGCAAGGAGGGATGAGACACAAGATCAGATAAACTCTTAACTAGGAAGCAAATCAAAGACTCCCCCACACATGGAAAAAGGGGTGAAGGCAAAGTGGTGGATTACACATTATAGATGCTCTGTTGTTCTGGAGCGCAGAGCAAGCAAAGTTGCGAATGTCTCAGAAGATGAGTGTTAGATTTTAAATTCATAGTTTGGGAATTAGAGAAATACAGAGGTAGATTAAGTTAGAAGTGTTTGAGAAGATTTTTGTGCAGTAGAAAGGGTTTGGGAATCAGGTGATATGGATTTTTAGTCCTGGCTCCTCCATTGACAACCTGTGTGACTTTGGGCAAGTTTAATTCTTTGAGTTCTTGGTTAAGCAGTCCTGTGATTCAGATCCCTCAGGTAATGGACAAAATTTGGAAAAGATTAAAGGAAAATGGAGGAAGCATATAGAACTTTGGCCAAATACCATAATGGGCAAGATAGATGGGATAGAGCTATAAGAAACTCTGTTAGGAATGAAACTTTGATCCATTGTCTTTTAGAATGTGTATGATGATAAAAGTACCTGATAGAAGGGGAAAATCTCTATATTATTGTTGTTTATGAATAACTAAAAATTAAAAATGAGAAGAAAAAATGAACACTTGATTGCAATTCATAGTTTAAGGAAACTTTTTCTGGACCTGTGATTTTATTGGTGGAGGGTAGTCTTGATGAAGAAACTTTATCAATGTAACTTGGCAACTGTTCTACAACATACACTTAGAGGACAGTTTAGGGCATTGAAATGGTAAAATGACTTGACCACAATCATACAATCTATATGTATCAGGTCTTGCTGATTCTGAGTCCAGTCCTCTGTGCCCTATACTATAATGCCTCTCAGTGGATAAATTAAAGTGACATTAAGTAGAGTAATTTGTAAGAATTGCTTAATACTTATGGATGTTATACATAAGGCTGTTATTCATATCATTAATCTGTATCAGACTGATCTGATAACTTTTATTGATTACAACATTAACTTTGTCACATATGTTCAGTTTCCTGTTGTTCATGGTCATTTGTAGACAGCTTTTAAAAGTTAAAGGGAATACTAAATCTTTTATTTTTCCATTCCCAAAAGTCTAATTATTTTAAACTTGTGTAAGTACTTTAAAATTTTTTTCTGTCAGCAAATCCCCCATTAGTTATAAAGAGAGCTTTCAATTTATAAGGAAGTTAAGATAAAAGTAGGACAGCTTCTGCTTATATTTGACTTCCCTAAACAACAATTTCTATCATTTGTCTTTCAGTTTTAATGTTACCACTAGTTTCTCAGTGACCTAGCTTTCGAATCCTTAGAGTCACCTCTGATTCATTCTTCTCATCCATCACAGAATGATGCATTGGACTTGGAGTGAATAACACTGTGTTCAAATCCCACCTCACTCAGTCAACAAAGCATTTCTTAATTATTCTCTATGTACTAGGCACCTTGCTAAGTGATGAGGACACGAAGAATGGCAAAAATCAGTCCCTGATCTTAAGGAGTTTATACATATTCTAATAGGGGAGACACATGTAAACAACTAAGTACAAACCAAATATTTTCAGAGTAAATTGGAGATAATCAACAGAGGGAAGGTACTAGAAAAAGGGGATAAGGAAGAACTTCTCATTGAGAGTGGAATTTTAGCTGGGACTTGAAAGAAGTTAGGAGACAGAGATGAGGAGGGAGAGAATCTCAGGCATGAGAAGGGCCAGTAAAAATGCACAGAATGTCTTGTTTGAGGAACAGCAAGGAGGCGAAGGTCACTGAATCAGTGAGTGAGGGTTGGGATGGTGGAGTAAAGTGTAAGAAGACTGAAAAGGTAAGAAGGGGTTAGATTATGAAGGACTTTGAACCTGCAACAGAGCTTTTTACATTTGATCCTGGAAGTGAAAGGGAGTCACTGAAGTTTAGGGTATGGGGGAAATAGGGGAGGATGGTCAGATTTAGGAAGATAAATTTGAAAGTTGAGTGGAAGATGGGGAGAAATTTGAGGCAGACTCTTACTACCTGTATGATCCTGTGCAAGCCACTTAACTACTGTTGACCCCAATTTCCTCATTTATAAAATAAGGGGACTGAACTTGATGGCCTCTCAGGTCTCTTGTAGTTCTACCTCTATGATCCTATGACCACCTCTACCACCCCTCATAGCCAGTCAGGTCTTGTTAATTCTAATATCATCACCATCACCATCATCATCACCATCACTATCATCAATCGTTGTTCATATTTATCTAACACTTTGTAATTTACAAGGTACTTCAGTATATTATCTCACGACAACTCTGCAAAGCACGCATTATTATCCCCATTTGAAAAATGAAATAGAAGAGGTAGAGTAATTAAGTGTCTTGCTCAAAATCACAGCAATTGAGTGAGCAACTCTAACAGGAGGTCATAGATCATAGGATTGAGAGCTAGAAGAGGCCTTAGAAATTATCTAGTCCAACTTCTTAATTTTTCAGATAAGGAAAATGAGACCCATAGAGCCACATAGGGACTTGACTGAGATCACAAATAGTAGAGTCAGGGGATACAAATCCAGGTTCTATTATTCTAAATCTGTTGGTTTTTCCCCACTACATCTTAGTATTCTAACTCAAAGACTAACATCCTGTAACTACGGTTGATAACTTTTATGGATTAGGTATTTGTAATGGCAAGCAAAGAAGTACTTTACTGCTTGTTTCAGCAATTCAAGTGCCTTTGAGCCTCACTTTTAATTGTATCAAGAGTCTCTGTTTGAAACAGTATACGTTGTATTGATTGCCCTTAATAGGCCTAAGGGAGTTTGAAGACCTTCCCTACCCTTAATAGGCCTAGCATAATCACATAGAGCCCATGGTGGGAGGAGCTTGCTGAAAGAGTGGAACAGAAAGGAGCAGAGCAGAGAAAAGCTCGAGCAGAGCTGGGAGCGAGCAGAGCTAAGAGAGAGAATGTTTGTGATGTTGGCATTCTGTTTTGTCTGTGTTACTTTGTCAGGCAGAAGCACTTTGTTGAAAGAGGACTTTACTATTGTTACAGAAGTCCTGAAAGAGTTCTTTACTGTTGATTTGTGTTTTATTTCTCAGACAGAAGCCTTGTCTGTTCATTTGTGTTACTTTGTCAGACAGAAGGTGAATTGAGATGATAGTGCCGGTAATGTGTATATTGTTGTAACTTTATTAAGCTTTGTCTTCCTAGAAACAGAAACTGTGAAGGGTTTGGAGTGGAGCAGTCCCAGAAAGCTGAGATATAGAACAGGAATGGAAAGCTGCTTACCTGTGAATACAAGTAAGAGTCTGGTGAATCCAGGCAAGAGTTGGGAGCTGTTGGTCCATGGAAGATGAGCCAAGGGGTTTGGAAGCCAGCCTCAAGTCAAGTTGAAAGAAGACTTTACTTGGGTACTCTATATTGGCTGATGAGATTGTGACTTACTGAATTATATGTTTTGTTAAGACTATGTGGCCACTTCAGTAAGTTTTTATTATATTGTTGTGAATGTTTTGCTTTAGTTTCTTGAATGTTTTGCTTTAGTTTATTGCTGAATAAATAGAGAGCTCATTATACTATGTGATTAGATCCTTAAAGTTATTCACAGTAGCAGTCCTCAGGAGAGCTGCTCATGATTTGGCTTTACAATGTTGAAAAGGTATTTTTAGCTGGTCCTAAAGATACTATCACATAGGTTGCTAGGGCTGGGGTGAGGTTGAGGAGGGGAGTAGAACTGAGGGGTAGAACTTGGAAGTGGAGGGACTGATTCAGTGAAGAGAATTGGAGGAGAGCCTTTGGAGGCCAAATTTGGGGCCCCAGGTCTTGAGGTTATCAGAGCTAATAAGGACAATTGGCACTATCCAAGTCTCAAGTCTGGAATGAAGTCTCTAGGCATATTAGTACACTTGGTAGAGCTGTGAATTGGTCCAGGAAATCTGGAAAGCAATTTGGAACCATGTTCCTCCAAAATCACTCAACTTTATATATTGTGGATCACAGTAAAATCACTACTAGGCATATATATATATATATATATATATATATCAGTGAGGTAGAAGAAATAGGAAAAGGACCACACCTACATACAAAAATATTTATGGCATTTTTTCACAGTGATAAGGAATTTGAAAATTAAGGGGGTGTCCATCAGTTGGAGAATGACTGAAGAAATTATGGTATATGAATTGTGATCAAATGCTATCATGCCATAAAAAATGATGAAAGATGGTTTCAGAGAGACTTGAGAAGACTTGTACAACTGATGCCCAATGAAGTCAGTAAAACCAGGAACACAATTTATATGAGAACAACATTGTAAAGACAAATAACTTTGAAAGATTTAAGTTCTGTGATCAGTCACAATTCTAGAGACAATGATCCGCTCACCTCCTGACAGAAAGGGGTTGGAGTCAAGATGCAGAATATGATATGCCTGTTTTATCACAATCAGTGAAGGGATTTGTTTTACTTATGAATATTTATTGTAAGAATTTAATTTTTGTTTTTCCAATAGGAGGGGAGGAGGGAGAGAAAAGAAATACTTTTTAACTGAAAAAAGAAAACTATTAAAAAATAATGTCTTTGGGATATTTCAATGCTTGTTGTTGGCCACCAGATGGAAGTTTACCAATTCTTCCTTGTGAAACTTTGTCTTCTAATTCCAGACCTATTACTCTTCCCACTGCAACACAGATACCTCATTGTTTTTGTTGTTGTTCAGTTGTTTTAGTTATGTTTGACTCTTTGTGACACTATTTGGCATATTACTGGAGTGGCTTGCCATTTCCTTCTCCAGTTCATTTTACAGATGAGGAAACTGAGGAAAACAGGGTTATGGGACTTGCCCAGGGTCACATAGTTATTAAGTGTATGAGGCCAGATTTATATTTTGGAAGTTGAGTTTTTCTGATGCTAGGCCTGGCACTCTATTTACTGTGCCACCTAGCTCCCTAATTATATCATATCAAACCAATAAGCACTTATTATTTAATAACCTTCTATATGCACCTGAGACTAAGGGAGATACAAAGTTCAGTTAAAATATCGTTGTGTCCTCTAGGAACTAGTAAGGTGATACCTCAGAGATAGCTAGAATATACTGTCTCATAATGGTAAAAGGCATTGGGGCGGCGGAGGGGGGGCGGGGAAGAACAAAGGGCTAAGTGAAATCTGAGGAGGAAGATAGTTACCAATGAGGGGACTCAGTGAGCTTCCTGGAAGCTTGAGTTTAAGGCACTGGAGATGAACTTTAAAGGACAGACAAAGTGAAACATATTATGGTATGTTAATGCAGTGGAATACTATTGTCCTCCCCAAAAATGACATGAAGAATTCAGGGAAACTTGGAAGGAGTTATATAACCTGATATAGATTATAGTGAGCAGAACCAGAAAAATGATTTACACAATGATTACAGTAATGAAAAAGAAAACAGCCTTGAAAGATTTCAGAACTTGGATCAAGGAAATGTCTCAATTCAACAAAATGACACTGAATGAAGCATATGTCCCTTCCCAAGTTACAAAAATTTGGAAATTTCTGACTGGCTTGGCCCTCACAATGAAATACACATGAAAATCTCTTCCTTCATGGACTAGTTTCTCCTGTCTCAATCTCAAACTTCTAATATAGAGGCTTAGCTACAAATGTTATTAATAGCCATGTAATGTAATAGCAGTGTCAAGTAACAAGATGCAGGTGTGGGAGAGTGGGGGAAACCTATTTAAACAAAGTATCAAAGTCTGCAAAGGAACACATAGCCAGTGTCACCTTTTTCTCCTTTTCTCCCAGTTGGTTTGAGAGGATTTTGATGAATAAAAGGATTGAGATTTAAGCCCTGGCTTTAAACACTGAGAAAATAGAGGAAAGAAGCTGTTGACTAACCTTATGCTCTACCAAGCTGCCCTAACAGCCACAATAGTTTGTTTGACCTGGTGTCAGAGAGACCAGTATTTAGCACACTGTTGCCATGTATTTGTCTTCTCTCCTCTCACTCTCTGGTTTGTGCACTTGTCTGATTGCTTCTCATTTGCATCTCACCTTTTTTTCTCTTCTCCTGGTTTCCTAAACTCGGGCAGAAGTTCCTTCCTTACAGCCAATTGCACTCCTGGAAAAAAATTGAGTTTCTCTGAATGCCTCCAATACTCTAACCCAAGGGTTCTCTATCATCCTAGGAAAATCTTCTAACATCTCTGTCACCCTAGGATTTTTTTAGCCATAGAAGGTCTTCCAAGGTCTTTGTGATTTTGCCTCTCAGACACCAGGAGTTACTTTCATTTAATTGGTATAGCATTAAATCTGTTAATCAATTTAGTTAGTAGTAATTTTTAAAAAAATAATTTTGATGTGGTCTGAATTTTTCTTTCATTTGAGTCAAAAAGAGACAGAGACATTTTTCTGTTCTGAACTTGAAAGATAGCTCCAAACAACTCTATTAGGTCAAAAGGACAGTACTAGATTAAGTCCTAGCTAAGATAATCACAGTTGCTTGTTGTCCTTCATTCTCAAAGAGAACCAAGATGACATCATTATGCTAGTGTCAAGTTATTATGTGTCCAGCTGTGGCTGATCAGAGCAATATGAACCAGGAATATTCTACAAAAGGTCGGACATAAATAGTCCACGTAAAAATGGTAAAATGGTATGGGTGATTTTTTTTTTTAATTCTTGGGTGAATTGGATTTAAGTGAGGTAGAGCTGCACAAACTTGTTGGCTTCACTCTCTCCTCCAGTCATTGTAGTCCAGTGGCAAGACTGAGTCAAGATGGCTGGTGATGACTCAAGATGCAGTGGAACCTACTGGTATCTTTGAGGTCTAACCAATCTCTATGTCCTCTGTAGAACCTGCTTCAACTGCCTTCATGGCTCTTGGAACAAATTGTTCTCATCTGCCCATTCCACCAGGGGAATTCTTCACATGCTTGGAGGTAGACACCCCCCCTTAACTCACCGACAGGTTTGAGACCCCTCAGTTACCCTCAACCTGGTTTAGCCAGTCTGCTGAAATACTTTATTGGGGTGTGGCCACTGGCCATGTTACAGCTTCTTGGAGCCAAAGGTGAGAGTTGGTGAAACAGGTGGACCCCAAAGGTGAAAAGCAGCCCTGAAAAAGACTTGGCAACCCTCACACCCAAGGTACTAGTCTTCCCTGAACACACTCGATAGCCCAGATAATCAGAGTATGACATAAACGAAGACTTATAACCCATAGTCACGTGGCAGTGGAAGGAAGGAAAAAGAGAACCCTTCACAATTTGTGGTGAGGAATAAATAAAAAAGATGGGCTTCACACCAGAACAGTTTGATAGTCCTGCAGTTTTGAGGAATTATCTAAGCTCCCTTGACAGACCATAAATTCCCTGAGGTCAGAGCCTGGGTTTCAGTCATCTTTATTTCCCATAGAAAACCTAGCAAACTCAGTAGTATGATGCGATAGAAACAACATTGGTCTTGAAGTTCAATTCTTAGCTTCCAACCATTGCTGGCCATGTGATCCCGGACAAGTGCCTCCCTGTGTTTAAGTTCCTTAACTGAGGAAATGGAGATGAAAATCCTCCTTGTACTACCTACCTATGTGTAAGAGCACCAATATTCTTGCCACTGGTAGGAGTGGGGACAGCAGTTTCCAACTTTTCTGCCAATATTCCTCCATGCCTTCTGGAGCTTTAACAAAGCTTCAAGATTATCTGTAGGGCTAGGCACTAGCTTCTAGGGACATGATAGGGATTTAAAGAATTCATGGAAAAGGTTGCAGGTGTCTTTCCTTAGCCTCAGAAAGGCTCCACAGGAGGTGATGACCATATCTGGGGCAGACCCTTATGTGGAGAAGAGGAGAAAAAAATCCATTTCTTAGCTAAGAGCAAGGACTGGGGACACCTAATCAACCAACCAATAAATCAACTAAACAATCAATACTTATTAAGCACCTACTAAGTAGCAGCTAGATGGCTCTGTGAATAGAGTACTAGGCCTGGTGTCAAGAAGACCTGAATCCAAATCTGTTCTGTTTCTCAGACACTTACTAGCTATGTGACCCTGGGCAAGTCATTTAACTTCTGTTTAATGTACTCCACCAAAGAAGGAAAAGGTAAACCACTTGAGTATTTTTGTCAAGAAAGCTCCATGGATAGTATGGTCCATAGGGTCACGAAGAATCAGACATGACTGAATTGACTGAAAAATGTTCCTGGCATTATGCTAAATGCTGAGGATACAAAAAGAGGCACAAGATAGTCCCTGCACTCAAGGAGCTTACAATCTAATGGGGGAGACAATATGTAAGCAACTATGCCCAAAGCAAGCTCTGTCTAGGATAACTAGGAAATAATTAACAGAGAGAAGACATTAGAATTAAGGAGGGTTGGGGAAGGCTTCTAGTACAATGAGATTTGAGTTGGGACTTAAAGGAAGCCAAGGAGGTCAGCAGTCTCCCATTGAGAGGAATGAGTAAAGAAAGTCTGATAACTGTCTGAATGGTCCTATTATGCATCAGCCAGGCAGAACCTAAGTAATGTATAATTCTAGAAGCAAGTGGGATACCTGTTATAAAACTAAGTCACTTTATAAAGGTAAAAGAACTACTGAAGAATAAATTAAGATGACTACCATGCTGGGAAAACCATTGTAACTATATACTTTTTCAGGACATCAAGAATTTTGCTTTATTGGTGCAGTTCCTTCTTTCACTGCTACAGATGACAGACCATCTAGTGGTTTCTAGAAAATCTTTGGCAATTGTTGTTGTTGATGATGATAAGGATGAGGATAATGATGATAACACTGACAATAATAATAATTTCCCTGTAACCAACCTGGTGAAAAGTGAATTAATCAGACTTCCCTGTAGACAGCAGATCGTCTTTTTTCTGGACCTACACTAAAATTTCCAGTTTTGGTAGGAATGTTCAGAGCTCATGGCATTGGTTTTAACAACTCATGGTCACCTTCATGCCACCATGAGATAGCTGATAAGGACTTTTTTTTAAAGTAACTTTGGGTGTGTGTGTGAAATGTTATTCTTGTTGTTACTTCTAGAGGGCTCTTAATATATTTCAATGAATGGATGGATATTTATAATCATAGACCCTCTTATGGATATTTCTCTTGTTTTAACTTTGCATGTTTATAAGATCCTCAAAGAAGATGGATTCAGAAACAGAGAAAAATAGAGGCTGCACAGTTGCTCCACTTACCTCCAGGGACTTCTCTCTCATGCTGCCTTATTGAGAAGGGCTGTTCATAGCTCTGTGGTAGAGAACACTCAGGGGTGCTAATCTCTGGGCAGCTGGCCATGGAGTAATTAGGAGCAGTAGTTCTCACAGACTACCAGGGAGGTGTTAAGGAAGTAATTAATTCCATTTCTCTGAAGAACATTCAAAATAGGCTGGAACAGATGGGGTCAGGAGCTGTGACGAGGTGTTACTACAGGCCAGGATGGAAGAGAAAGGTAGTGACCTTCCTGTAGGCATGAGAAAGAAAATATTTGTGTAAGTGGGACTTTTAACAACTTAGGCTCAAATGGTAAGCTTTCTTCAGGAAAGGAGAGGGAGGATTAAAAAAAAAAACACCAAAACTCTTAAGTACAAATTAAGTACTCTCATCATTGCTTAACAGATTGTAAAACTTAACGTTTGTTCTCCCTAGCACATTTCATTGCTTATATGTGGATTAGTAGAATTCTTTAAAAAGTAGAAGTAAATCTATATATGTTGTTTTTATAGAAGAAGCATAGGTAAGAAGACTGTCATAATACAACATCTCCCTATTATCCATACTTTAATAATGCATGCCCATTGGAATTAAGTTTTACCTAAATATGTATCAATATTATTTTGGTGCTTACTACTCAGAGCTGAGATATAATATTAGATGTTCATCTCCTTCCATAGGACTAAGCTCACACTCCTTAACCTATTTCAGTGAAAACTCAAGACCAGTATAATGAACATCTTTCATTCTGTGCTGTAATCAAGTGATACACTAATGGAGTATCATAAGAGTAGATCATATTTCCATAGAGCTTTAAAGTATTTTATCTCTAGCAACTCTGTGATATAAGTAATATAATTGCTGCTATTCTTATTTTACAGGTGGGGAAACTAAATCTTAGAGAGAGAAAGAGTCTTGCCCAAAGTCACAGAGCTAACAACTCAGAGCTGGGACTCAAATCCAGATTTCTTGGTTCCACACCCAGTGATTATTCCATTACACCAAGCAGCCTTTCCATTAAGATTTATAAGGCTGTTTGCTTCTTTATTAAAGTGGATCTAGACCAACATGGTTTTCCAGTTACTGAGTCTTCTTGCTCATTCATCAGTTATTAACTCTTTTAGTCTCCTTTTTCTTAACTATGTACCTCCCAATCTGCTAGCCCAACTACCACCTAAGGAGAATTGATGGTTGCTGGGAAAACCTTGTAGACTCAGAATGTTAAAATTGTAAATGAACTTGAAATCATTTAGTCTAATTTTCTTATTTTGTACATGAGGAAAGTGAGATCCAAAGTTATATAACTTACCAGAATCTGAGCTAGGATTTGAATTTAAGTCCCATCGCTTCAGGGCCAGTATCCTTTCCACCATATCATACCGATTCTTCTTGTTAAATCAGTCACCTTAATATAAGATATCTTAGGAGTGAGTTTACTGTACTGATGGTCTTTTCTCATGTGATAGCTCTCAGAGATCCTGTAGAAATTTGGGCAGGGACTGGTCTAAATGAATTCTAAAATCTCTTCCCAATTCAAGTCTATAACTCTGATTTTATATATAATTCTAAATTAAAAGATTATTGCTAGGGGCCGCCAGGTGGCTCAGTGAGTAAAAGCACCGGCTCCAGTGTTGGGATGACTTGGTGATCAAATCTGGGCTCAGATCCTCAGCACCACACCCAGAAATAACTGGTCGTGTAACCTTGAGCAAGTTACTTAACCCCGACTGCTTTAAAAAAAAAAAAAGATTATTGCTGAACATTGCTTTACAGAATAAAGTGCATGGACTTTGTGACAGCTATTTTCTTTAAGTAGTCCTTTTAAATTTACTTCAGAGTTTATTACTGGATTTTGTATGACAGAGATTGCTGGAAGAATGATTGCTAGATAGATGGGGTGTTGCCATGCTTGCCTGTGTAGATATATAATTCATTCATTTCTGTCTTCTCTCATATTTTGTCTTCTCTAGACTAAATTGTAAGCTTGGAGAGAAAGATTGGGACTGCCTTTATGTTCTGCCCAACCTGCCCCAGTAGTCTGTGAGCACTTAATAAATGTCAATTGAATAAATATAATCTGTGCCAAATTTTACAAACTAAATAAGAAATCATTCTACAAACACATTTTGTTTTTATTATCTTGCCAAAGTACCATTTAACTAAATAACAGGACTATTAAAATGACCTCTTATGGAATGAAATTTTCAGAAAATATTTGTGATATTAAATCGATTTTTAAATATAGTCCATATGGTTCAGATTCAGAGATTCTTCATGCTTGCATCTACCTTGAGAAAGGAACATTTACTGAATTTTTTCTTCAAGGCAATTTAAGAGA
Source organism: Petaurus breviceps papuanus (assembly GCF_028583685.1). Lineage (NCBI taxonomy): Eukaryota > Metazoa > Chordata > Mammalia > Diprotodontia > Petauridae > Petaurus > Petaurus breviceps. The sequence goes on from NW_027187309.1 coordinate 433,959, forward strand.
CCTTCTTATAGTAACTCAACTGTAGCTGAACTGCAATGGCAATGCAGCAGAAATAAAACCCCAAACTGCCACAGTGCAATTCAGGACATTTTTTAGTCCTTTTCAACTTAAAAATCTTGTCTTTTGATCTTCCTCCACTGTCCATACTTTTCAGCCTTTTTAAAGGTGTCTCCAATGATTAGTTTTGACTTATGAGAGGTTGAGTGGGTGACTTTCTACTAACCTCAGTGTCTATTTGACAGCAAACTCTTTCACTGTTACACCAATAATAAGAGGTTACATCTCTGTGGTACTTACAAGGTACTTTTCTCTAACAACCCTGTAAACTAGGTAGTCTAAGAATTATTATCTGTAGATCATGAAACTGTTGTTTGGAGATATAAAATAACTTCCCCTGGTCACACAGCTGGCTAGTAGCACAGCTGGCATCCAAATTTGGGTCTTAGTCCCAGTTCAGGGTTTTTACCATTTATATCATTCTGTTTTTTCATTAACTGCCCCAACATACCTCTATGCTTTTTCATGATCTAGGGATAATTATCACTTGTTGAAGATGATACCAATGGAATGTAAACTCCTGGAAGATTCTACCAGGTGGAAAGATTTGGAGTAGAGGCTTAGTGATGACCTTTGCATCTATTCTACAAGGGTTGGCCTATTTAAACTTTAGGATGCTCATCTTCTGAAAGGTGGGTCTCAGGGGATGGTCCTAACAGCTCATGAACATTTTCTGCTAGGACAAAGAAGTATAGTAATTAGTGTTCAAGTAGGGAGCATCCACATTGATGAAATCTGATTGAAATATGCCTGCTGATTCCAGACCAGAAGGAAAGTAACTTGCTCAAGGTCACATCAGTTCTACCTAAAGAGCAAAGGCAGCATTCAGACTCAGGTCATTTGATCCTCTGCTTAGTTCTCTTTCATTTACATCATACTGCCCTGCCTTGTCACACAACATAGAGTTGTCATAAGCATCCAAGGAGAGAATTATAAAAATATAATCCATTTATCATCTAGTAGGTGATATTAGCACCTAGTAGGTACTAATTTATCATATATATATATGTATATATATATATATATATATATTTGGAGGCATTGATTTGGGGTTAAAAGGGATATAGTCAGAGGTATTCCCTAAAAGTACATCTCCCACAAACAAACGTACATGTTGGTGCCCCACACATCGTTCCTATATGGTTATTCTCTTCTCACACATTATATATGTATTTATGGGAGACTAAGGCTCTCTCTCCCTCTCTTTGAGGGAATGTTTTAAGGTTATTTTATTTTTATTGTTATTTAATTAGAATGTCCATTATGGATAGTTAATTTACTATATCATTCACCATAATGGCTGCTTCAGACCTTCTCTCCTCACACCTCCTATAGCACTCCCTATCCTCTCAATGTAGTACAGGAAAGAAAAAATGACCCTTGAGTCAAAGGACTTGTATTCAAATCATCTCTCTAATGTTTGATAACTATGTAATTTTGAGCAGATCCCTTGGGCACTAGGAGATGGTCATAACAGCTCATGGGAAGGATTGTAATTGGAGTTAGCATAGGAAATATCCACACTGATGATATCTGGTTGAAATGTTCCTGCCTCCTTGGTCCTCAGTTTTCTTATCTGTGAAATGAGAGGGTTGGATTAGGTGGCCTCTGAGATTCCTTCCAGTTCTATATCTAGAATCTTGTATTTTAATAGTCTCCTAACCCCTTGACAGGGCGCCCCACTATTTCCTCTTTCTTCCAGGCTATGATGGTGAGTTGAAGATGGACCTTCTCGTCAGTGCCAAATATGTACACCTGATCCCATCCTGTCTTGTATTCTGTAGCATATCGCCCCGAAATGATTTACTCATTTCTCCTAATCTTCACTCTCTTCCTATCAAGTGGATTCTCTGTTGCTGTTTACAGGCATGCCAGGTCTCCCTCATTCTTAAAAAAACCCCATTATTAGAGATTACTATTCTTGACAGTTATTTTTCCACATCTCTCCTCCCTTTTTAAATGAGTGTCCTTGAAAAAAGTTCCCTGTATTTCTTGCCTCCCCTTGTGCTGGTCTCATTGTCTTCCACTCAAATGAAGCTTTGCTCTTTGAAGTGGCTAAATCTAATGGCCCTTTCTCAGTCCTTATCTGTATTGACCTCTCTGCAGCCTTCCATGCTGTCTATAACCTTCTCCTGAATTCCATTCTCTCTGAATTTCTGTGGCATTGTTCTCTTCTGGTTCTCCTCCTGTGTTTAATGTCTTTCAGAAAGAGACACTTTAGAGAGTCTCTTCCACAGTCTTAGTCTTTGGATCACCCTCATGTGGTGTCACCCAACAGTGGATGTCTTCCATGGCTCTTCCTGAGTCCTATTCCTTTTTCTCTCTACATTCTCTAACTTTGCTACCTCATCAGCTCCCATAGGTTCAGTTATCATTTCTATCCAGATGACTCCCAGATCCATATTACCAGTCTTTGTCTCTCCCTCCTGAGCTCCAGTCTCATATCACCAACTGCTATTTAACATTTCAAACTGGCTATCTTGGAGACATCTCCATTTCAAATGTCAAAAACACAATTCTTTATCATTTCCCTAAAACTCTGTCCTCTTCCAAATTTTCTTATTAATATTTAGGGTACTGTCATCTTTCCAGTCAACCAAGTTCACAACCTCACAATGTCCTTGCTGTCATTCACCTCACATCATCTAAAGAGTTGCCAAATTTTATCAATTCGATCTCCACATTTTCTACTCCTCAAAGGGGAAATCTCTTATATCCATCCCCCTTTCTTCATTCACATAGCCACCATCTTAATTCAAGTCTTATCACTTCTCACCTGAACTATTGTAGCAGCCTTTTAATTGATCTCCTGGACTCAAATATATCTGCATTACAATCCATCTTCCACTAAGCTGCCAAAGTGATTTTCCTAAAACATGTCACCCCCTACTGAACAAACTCCAGCAATTCCATATTAACTCTAGGATCAAATGTAAACTAATCTGTTATTTTAAATTCTTTACAACATGGTCCCAGCCTGCCTTTTAAAGGACTGCTCAAAGAAACATAGGACCATAGATTTAGGGCTAATAGGGACCTTAAAGGCTATGTTGTCCAAGCCTCTCAATTTACAGATTTAGTGACTTGTCTTTTTGTTCAGTTGTTTTTCAGTCATGTCTGACTCTTGGTGGTCACCATTTGGAATTTCCTTGGCAAAAATACTATAGTGGTTTGCCATTTCTTTCTCCATCTCATTTTATAGATGAGGAAACAGAGGCAAACAGTTAAGTGACTTTCTCAGGGTTACACAGCTAGTGTCTAAGGCCAGATTTGAACTCGGGAACATGTCTTCCTGATTCCAGGCTTGGCACTCTATCCACTGCCTTCACCCCCCCCCCCCCACAGCTGCTCTACAACTTGTCTAAGATCACACAGTATATTGTATCTGAGGTAGGATTTGAATTCTCTTCTTCCTGACTCCAAATCCAAAGCCCTTATCCATGCCCTATGCCATGTTGTTTCTCTACCACCTCCCTCCCCCAATACTCTACAGGGCAAACACAGTGGCTTACTTGCTGTCCCTCACAATGCCTCTCCACCTCCTATGTCCTCTGTCCCCTCTCCTCCAGGCTTGGAATGCACTCCCTCCTCATTTTTGCTTTCCTGGTTTTCTTCAAGGCTCGGCTCAAACACTTCCTCCTGCAGGAGACCTTTCTTGATCCCTGCAGCTGGGGATTGGTGCCTTCCTCTTTGAAGTTGCCTTGTATTTGCTCTATATGTGTTCTGTATATATTTGTCTGTACGTTGGTGGCAGCAAGGTGGCGCAGTGGATGGAGTGCCAAGCCTGGAAGCAGGATGATCTGAGTTCAAATCTTGCCTTAGACACTTAGTAGCTGTATGACCTTGGGCAAGTGACTTAATCCTGTTTGCCTCAGTTTCCTCATCTCTAAAATGAAGATAATAATATCTGCCTCCCAGGGTTGTTGTGAAGATCAAATGAGATAATATTTGTACAGTACTTAGTACAGTGCTGGGTACTATATAAATGTAAGCACTATATAAATGTTAACTATAACTATGATTATTACATTTAAAGTATATGTACGAGTAAGAGCACCGGCCCCAGTGTCGGGATGACCTGGAGATCGAATCCCGGACTCAGACACTTAGCACCCACCCAGAAACACCTGGCCGTGTAACCTTGAGCAAGTTACTTAACCCCAATTGCTTAGGGGTGGCCAAGTGGCTCAGCGAGTAAGAGCACTGGCTCCAGTGTCGCGATGACCTGGATCAAATCCAGGCTCAAGATACTCAGCACCACACCCAGAAATAACTGGCCATGTAACCTTGAGCAAGTTACTTAACCCCGACTGCTTAAAAAAAAAAAAGTATATGTACGTATATGTTATCTCCTTTGATAGAAAGCAGTCTCTTTGAAGGCAGGGACTGTTTTGCTTTTGTCTTCAGATTGCTAGTTCTCAGTACAATGTCCAGCACATAGTAGGGCACTTGAATTGTTGCTTGCCTGATTCAATTATGTTTATTCTCTGGTTGATTGGTAAAAACAAAACAAAACACATTGATGTGGGCTCATAAACTATGGTTAGAAGAGGACCCTAATCCACAAAATATCTGATACTTTGGGTATCTAACTGGGGGTTATGTGAATGGGTGCTATGTGTGAATATAAATGAAAATCTGTTGACCGTGGCCATGTCCAGTCTCACCTCCCCTATCTCTCAAGTACAATGTAAGCTCTTTGAAGGAGGGGGCTACTATTTTTTTGTCTTTGTAATTCTAGCATCTTGCACATAGTAGGTACTAATTAAATGTCCAAAGAAACAGTGATTGAGTATGTCTTGATTTTAAGCTTAAGGACTTTTAGCTAAGGAAGGAAAGCTTCATTTTTGACTTCTTGGGTTGTGTCTCCAGGGCCCTGCTCTGACTTTTTTTGCAGGCATAGTTCCTTACTGTTTGCTCACTGATGATTGCTGTGGATGGTTGACTTAGTACAGATGCCATCAATTACTGTCTGAATCCCTGTTTTGATATCCTCGGCCCTTAAGGAGACATCTATTATTTTAGGACCAGCAGGCTGCTAGCACAGTTGGTGGTGATTTAATTTGAAGAGGTTGATATTCTTAGGCATAATCATGAGCAAAGGTGTGTTTGCATTTCTGGGTAAACAGTCTGACTACTGTCTGAAAAATCCCCTCCTTTGCTTTAATGGAGGAGAAAGCAGTTAGGAAACAGGTGACACACTGCCAAAGGAACAGGGCACTTGTACCAAGTATTCTCTTTGTTGTCTGGGTCATAGATTTAGAGCTAGAGGGGACCTCAGGGTTCATCTAGTCCAACCCTCTCATTTTGTAGATCATGAAATTGAGGCCCCCAAATTGAATGGTTTTCCTAAGGTCACACAGAGAGGGTCACACAAAAAAATTTGAACCCACATTCTCTAACTTCAGACCCAAGACCCTTTCTATTGCCTCCTGGTGCTTTAAGAAGTAGGGTGTTATCACAGAAAAGCACAGGATCATGCATCAGGAGACCTGGCTTCTTTCTCCAAGTCTCAGTTTTTTCATTTGTAAAACGGGAACACATGAATGGCTTTCCTGTCAACCTACATGGTTTTATTGTAAGGAACAAATACATGATGTATGTGACAGAATTTTGTAAAGTACTATACAAATACAAAAGATTACATTATTATTCTTAAGAATATCTCTGAAACAATCTTAATTTCAGAAAAGATAAAGCACATATTCGTTCTTTTGGTGGAGAAGTTGGAGATATTATGTACAGAATGTTGCCTACACAGATATACATACATACATACATACATACATACATACATATATATTCATTATGTTCATCAGTTTTGTGTAGTTGGGAGGTAGGGTTGAGATCATAGATCTAGAACTGCAAGGGTCTTAGGGGTCATCTAAGTTCAATCTCCTTATTTTTCAGATAATAATAACAATAATAACAGCACCAGCAACAAAAAACATTTATATGGTGCCTGAAGGTTTGCAGAGCATTTCACAGATGTCATCTCATTTTATCCCAACAACCCTATGAGGCAGGTGGTAGTATTTTCCTTATTTTACAAATGAGGAAATTGAGGCAAACAATGACTGACTTATACAGGTTCACACAGTCAGTAAGGGTCTGAGGCAGGATTTGGGCTTAGGTCTTCTTGAATCTATGTCTAACAGTCAGTCCAGTATACAATTTAACTGCCTCTAAGATAAGAAAACTGAGGCCTAGGGAAGTTACATGTTGTAGAGTTATGAGTTGCCAGAGGAAGGATTTGAATCCAGGTCTCCAACTCCAGATACAGCATTTTCCCCACTATATCATGTTGCCTTGCTGTGGGAATGTGTAGGAAAATGTAATATAAAAGAATGTAAAAAAAATGTAATATAAAATAAAAAGAAAAAATAATTCATTAAAAAAAAGATGGGGGTAGCTAGGTGGCATAGTGAATAGAGCACTGACCCTGGAGTCAGGAGGACCTGGGTTCAAATCTGACCCCACACACTTAACACTAGCTGTGTGACCTTGGGCAAGTCACTTAACTCCAATTGCCCTGCCTTTCCCCTCCAAAAAAATACCTCTTAGTATTTCAGATCTGAAAAAGGAATTAAAGATCATATGATCCAATACCTTAATTTTGCACATGAGAAAATTAAGTCCTAGAAAAGGGAAATTGTATAAGTTTACCACATTCAGAGCTGGTGAACCATAGGAATTGCCCAGTCCAACTTTCTCATTTTACAGATGAAGAAACTGAGACCAAGAGAGGGGAAATAATTTGCTTGTGTTCACATAACTAGTAAATAGTAGATCTGGGTTTTTAACCTAGTCCCTCTGACCTAAAATCTAGTATTCTCTCCACTGTACCACATCCCACTATTCTAAGTTCAGGACAAATCTACAATAAGACTCAATCTCACAGTGTTTGCTGGTGAAACTTTTTCTGTTTTTTTCATAGTTATCTTGAATCGAAGGTCACTGGTTTGGATAATTGCCCATTTCTTGGCACTATCACGAAGGCCCAGGGTGACTGTTAATGGCAAACACCTCAGCACATCTCAGCTGCTGTACTGGCATCTTTGGGAATCAGAAGGTTCTCAGGGAGGAGAAATGACTGGCTGGTCATGCTTGTGGTCCAGGACTGACATTAATAAGGAACTGGTGGGAATATGCAGAATCTCATTTTTGGCACATTTTGGTAGTTGATTTTGAGTATCCTAGAAACTAGAGGCTTGAAATCTAGCAGAGAAAGCTCAAATGCCTGTCTATTTTAGAGCAGTAGGAGAAAATTGGAATACCACCCAGCCTTTCTCATCCAGAAATCTATCAACCTTTAAAAAAAAATCTACTTCATAGACCTCGATTTTTCATTCTCTTTTTAAGTGCTAAAAAATTTCTCACAAAATGCTATTGTCATCTTAATCCTATTAAGTCATCTTTTAAGTAAGGCTTTATTGCCAAAAGGGGCCTGAGAGATCGTTTTACAGATATAGCTTGCATTTATGCAGCACTTTAATATTTGCCAAGCACATCACAAGTGCTATCATATTTGATTCTCATAACAACCCTGGGAGGTAGGTGCTATTATTATCCTCATTTTAGAAATGAGGAAATTGAATTAGACAGAGGTTATGTGACTTGCACAGGATCATACAGCTAGTAATTATTTGAGGATAAATTTGAACTCAGGTCTTCCTGACTCCAGATTCAGTACTCTATCAACTGTGGTACTTGGTACAGAAAACAGACCCAGAAAGTAGAAGTGACTGACCTAAGCTTACCCAGTTAGCTAATTAATAGAAGAGACAGAGCTAGAACCCTGACTTCCTAACTTCTAGTCCTGCTTCTTTCTCCTAGATAACACAGCAGTCTCTTCCTAAAAGGCCTTTTTTTATTAACTCCAGTTAGTCCTGGTCACTCAAACCATTACAGTTATTTCCATTCTTCCTTCCCTCCTTCACTTTTCAATATTTGGAAATATACCCCCCCCCGCCCACCATTTGTAAAACAGTTCCCTGTGTGACTCTGTATATGACCTCATTATGTACAATAATAATAACAACAAATATACAAAATACAACTAAAATATATACATACATATAATACCTCATTATATATGTGCAATAGTACAAATGATAATAATAATAATGTAACAACAACAAATATACAAAATATAACTATGTGGGGTGCTTAGGTGGTGCAGTGAATAGACCACTGGCCCTGAAGTCAGCCTGAATTGAAATCCAGCCTCAGACACTTAATAAGTACTAGCCATGTGACCTTGGGCAAGTCATTTAACCCCAATTGCCCTGCATTCCCCCCTCCAAAAAGAAAAAACAAAAAAATAAAATGTAACTATTATATATACATACATATACTATAACTTCATTATACATATATGTGCAATAATAAAAATAATGATTTAACAACAAATAAACAAAAACAACAATAAATAATAATAACAAAATTCATACAGGGTGCCCCCAAAATAAAAACTTAAAACTACAATAATTTTTGAACATTCTGTAAAACACTTTAAAGCTTGCCAAGTGCTTCATATGTCATTTGAACCTTACAACAGTCTAATGAGACAAGTACTGTATCATTATCCCCATTTTACAGAGATAGAAACTGAGTCTCAACCAAAGTTAAATAACTTGGCCTAGATCACACAGCATAAGAGGAGAGATTTGTATCTAGGTGCTTGTAATGACACATCTAGAAATCTATTCAACATCAGTCTTCTTACGCTATAGGATACATTAACATGCTTTGTATCAATAATCACTTCGCTTAATATATTCTGTTCCCTTTGGTCTCCTTTCTCTCCCTGGATCTAAATATTCAGAATGTCTAGTTTCATAATTCCTCTTTTAAAGAGGTGAACATTGAAAAGCCTGTGCTATAGTGAGCGTTCTGGAATTAGTCTATTGAAAATATAAGACCTTGGGGCAGGGTTTTGTGTCTTGGGTGAGGTGAAGATTGTTTCTAATTGACAGTGCAATATAGAAGAGCCTTTGTGTGTTAAAAATTCTTAGAAAGATTTTTTTATAAATGCGTATAGAATAGTACAGAGCACTATGCTAGGCACTAAGGGCAACATATATAAAGTTTATTTAAGACATGACACCTGCCTTCGTGGAGGTGAAATATAATGCAATTAAAAGAATGCTAGATCTGGAGTCACACGCCCTCGGCAGCTACTAACCATTTCTCCTCTCTGGGCATTAGGTTCCTCTTCTATAAAATGAGGAGAGATGTCTTCTAAGGTCTTTTAAAGCTCTAAGTACAGGATGTTTCCTGTCTCACTAATATTTTGGTATGTTTGTGGGAAAACTAGCCATGAGTTCAATAACATAATATGCTTCCTCCTCTCCAATCCAGCCTCCACACACTTGCCTGAGTGATAGTCCTAAAGCTTAGCTCTGACCACCTCACTCCATCTGCTCAAGAAGCTTTAATTCATCTCTAGTGTCTCCAGGACCAAATGGAAACTTCTCTGTGGAGCATTTAAGTCCCTTCACAACCTGGCTACAAGCTGCATTTCCAAGCTTATTACAGTCCAGTCAAACTGACTTTCTTTCTCTTTCTCACACACAGTGTTCTGTCTTGGGTCTCCACACTTTTGCTTTGGTGGGTTCCCCCTTGCCCAGAATGCTCTCCCTGTCTCTCGTCTCATAGAATCACTGGCTTCCTTCAAAGTTCAATTCAAGTATTACCTCCTCACAGCTGCTAATGCCTCCTGTACCTGAAATTCTTTTCATAGTACATCTTTTGGGTTGACTCTCCCAACTCCCACTCCCTCAGACAGGCTGGGGCTCCAGAATGTAGTTCACTACTTCTCTCCTCAGAGTTCTAGGGTTAGTTACGTTGATTGCACTTGAGAGTGTAAAATATCCATTTTATTTTTATATTTACTATGTGTAGATTTTATGTATTCTTTTTATTTATTTTTATTTTATTTTGTGCATGTGCATATCAGTCAGATGCTAAGTTCCTTGAAGGCAGGAACTGTTTCATTTTTTTTCTTTGTATGCTCGATGTCTAATATAGTGTCTGGTATGTAGTAGGCATTTAAGAACTCCTTGGTGATTAATACATAGATTTGGACCTAATTGATGGTTGGACCCACAAGAGAATTTGATAGTTTGATGTCAACTTGAAATGACATCTCTAATGGAGTGACACACAGAATTGTGTTTGACCCTATGCTATTTGCCATTTTTATCAATGCCTTAGGTAAATGTATAGGTGGAATGCTCATCCAATTTGCAGATAACACAAATTTGGGAAGGATATTTAACACAGAGCAACAGTCAGGATCCAAAAACATTGGACCAAATCAAATGAGATCAAGTTTAGTAGTTGTAAATAAAAAATCTTATACCAGAGGTTGATTTTTTGAATCCCAGCACAGGATGGAAGAGGCATGGCAGAAAAAAGATCTGGAAGCTTTCATAGACCACAAGACCAATATATGATGGTGATTGATGTGGCAGCCATTAAAGCATATGCAATCTTAAACCTTGCGCATACATTGTTGATGGATCTAGGACTGGGGAAGTCAGAATGCTTCATGAATATTGCATTAAATTCTGGGTGACACATTTTAAGAAGGATATTGACAAACTGGAGGAATGTCCAGGGGAGCACAATCTGACCAAAGGAAGATCATTTGAAGGAATCGTTGTTGCTGTTGTGTAGATGAGACTTATTTCCTCTAGGATGCGTCATGGTAGCCATTTTCTTGAATTTGAAGTGTTGTCAAACAGAAGAGGTATTAGACTTGTTTTGTTTGACCCCAGAGGACAGAACTGGGAGTGATGGGTGAAAATTGCAGAGAGAAAAACTTTCCAGCAATTAGAGGTATCCAAAAGTAGGCTGCTTTGGGAGTTTTTTTTTCCCCAGTAAAAATCTTCAGGTGAAGGTTATTGGACATGTAGGGCAGTTACGTGGTTCAGTGAATAGTGTGCTAGATCAGGAATCAGGAAGACCTGAATTCAAATCTAGCCTCAGATACTCACTAGCTGTGTATCTGTGTACAAGTCAACTTAATCTCTGTTTGCTTCAATTTCCTCAATCTGTAAAATAGCACCTACTTTCCAGGGTTATTATGAGGATTAAATAAAATATATTTGTGAAGTCCTTAGTACAGTATCTGGCACACGTAGGTACTATATATATGTTAGCTATTGCTATTATTATTATTATATTGTACAGGGGATTCCCATTCAGGTAGGGGTTAAACTATATGACTTCTGTGTTCCCTTCTAACTAGGTTGAGTCTCCAGGGGGCAGTTGACTACTTCTCTTCAGAGTTTTAGGGTTAGTTGCATTAATTGGACTTAAGAGTATGAAATATACATATTATATTTGTATTTACTATGTGTATGCTTTGTATATTCTTATATCTGCTTATATATTGTTATTTGTCCTTCAGTTTTCAAAGAGGACCAATGATATTGTGTGAGAGAGGTGGAAACTTCTCAGACTATACCCTAAAATGGAGACAGTGCTCTAAACCCAAGGCCCAAGTTTTGTTTTTGTAGTGAGGCTTTGTTTGCAGCTAGGCCTAAATTTCACTTTTGTAGCGAGGCTTTTGTCGAAGCTAGGCTTAAGTTTAGCTTTTGCAAACTTACCCCTCCGCTGCTTTCACCCACTACCAAATAAAGTATCAAATGCTTTCTCGGGTTTTCATTGGTTGAAGATTGTTTCCTTGCTCCTTGATTCTGGGTAGATTCCTGAGCTAGAGTGTAAGGCCGAGCTCTCAACCAAGGAGGGCAAGGTCAGTGGGAGGGGTTGCTTGTGTTGGGCTGTATAGCCACAGTTTTGTTTTCTGTAGCCGCCTCCCTCCACTGGTTCATCCTGATGCTCCCTTTCTTGCAAGAACTGAATAAATCCTTTCTGTTCCTACCCAGAGAAGCCTCTGAGTCTTTTTTATTACATTTTTGGATAGGGTTTTTCCTCCCACCCAACATCATGGGTGAGGTCTTGACTTATGGGTGAATTGAATTTAAGTGAGAAAGAGTTTCACAAAGTCATCAGCCTCACTCTCCCTTCCTGAGGGAGGGGAGTCCAGGGTCAGGACAAAAGTTGAGGTGACTGATGATGGCTTGGGATGCAGTGGATGACCTTGGCATCTTCAATGTCTGACCAAACTCTAGGCAATTCATAGCATCTGCTTTAGCTGCCTTCATGGTCTTTGGAACAGATTATTCTCATTTACCCATTCTGCTGGGCAAAGTCTTCATAAGCTTGGGATAGACATTCTCCTAGCTCACTGATGGGTTTGAGGCCTGTCAGTTACTCTCAACCTGGTTTAACCCATCTACCCAGATGGTTTTACCAGGGTGGGGCTGGCGAGGATGCTACAGCTACTTCAAGCCACAGGTGGGGGTTGGGTGAAGGTGGACTCCAAAGGTGGAGGAGCAGCCCTGAAAAGGACCCAGCAACCTTCACACCAGGGGTGCTAGTCCTCTTGAACATCCCATAGGCCCCTGCATATATGTATCAGTCAGACCAAGTTCCTCTTGCAGCAGGGTTGTAAGCACACCATGACAGAGCATGTCTTCCTATTCTTTCTCACTTTCTCCCCCATCTCCATATTACTCACCACCTGTGGGATCTTGGGGGAAATAATGACTTCCCTGGGTTTCAGTCTCTTCTTCTGTGAAATAAGGGAATAAATTAGGGAGGGGGTTTCTGAAGTTTCCTCTAGTTCTAGATCTATGATTCCTTGAAACAGTATAATAAATGTAAAGCTCTCTGTAAGCTTTAAATCACCATATAAATGCTAGCTATTACCCATAAAATGAGGGGGTCATACAAGGTCCTTTCTAGATCAAACACGCTATAGTCCTATGATTCTTGTGAATCTAGTCACATTCTTCTAGGTTTATCTCTCTCTCTCTGTGTCTCTGTCCTTGCTTCTGTCTTTCTCTTAAATCTAGTTTCTAAGCTCTACTGAGAGGGAGAGTTGAATTGCTTTCCTTCCCTTCTTTTCTCAGTATTATTAGCATTAGGAACAGGCTGACTCTTATCAGTTCCTCAGTCTAGCAGCAGGATTGCAAACAGCATCATGACACAGCAGAGTCATAGGTCTTTGTGCTTATAAATGGACTTGTGTTTTTCCTGTTCTCATATTTACTTTCATACTCTGTGAGGAGGGGCCATCATAAATCCCTTCAGTGCCCACTCTATTGCTTGGCACATTCATTTAGATATAACCCATGGCACGGGATCTTAGAGCTCAGGTCCTATTAACTGGGTTTGATTTGGGGTCTTTCTGATTTTTAAATCATCAATGGCTTAATCCACACCCAGGGTTTTAGTCCCTGGGAACACTAAAATATGTTTCATGTCTGTGTCAGAGAGATATGAAACTTCTTTTTTGCTTCCCTGTTTCTCCTAAACCACTAAACAAAGGATTGGTTTATGAAAATAGGAGTGTATATGTCTAAGTTGATTAAGTAAATCAATCAAATCACCAGTCTTATTTAAAATAAATGACAAAACACTACACTCCAGTACCTTAATCAGGGGATAATGAGTCTCAATCAAACAATCACAGGCTTTGAATAAGTGTGAAAAAAGTGCACAGGAAGTATATCTACATTGATTGAGGAAACTTGGTAATGCCCTATGGAGTCTATATTAAATGCAGAAATGAGATAGCTAGTTTAAAAACCAAGAGATTTGAGAAAGTAGAAAGGAGAGGATGGTCTACCTAACACCTTAAAAAGGAATAGAGTGGGGCCAGGGGCCAGAGGATCAGAATCCTGGACTTTGGCTCTAATCTTGGTGTTTCTCCACCTCATTTTCTCAGAGGAGGACATTGTAAACTTAGAGGTACATGGGGATTCCTATTTCCCCATAGCCACCCTAGAATGTCTTGGATCAGCTAATGTCAGTGTCTGCATTGGAAGCCAGATGAGAGGTATATACAGATTCAAAGTTCTACAAAGAGCCTAGGAGTAAAACCTCATTATACCTAAAGGGAACCCTTTGAAGACTCTAGCAAAAGGACTTCTAGGAGTGATGAATTTCCAAGTTTGAGCCTCTTCTTCCTGAATTCATGTACTGGCAGTAGTACATAAAGCACAGTCTGTGACTATGGCAGTGACACAAATCTGTCACAGACTTTTGGGGAGATGTTTAATTCCAATTGTTTTTTTTGAATAAACACCTCTTTCTAAAAGTTAAGTCTGGTTGACTGATCAATTGGCAGTTATAGGCAGAAGCAGAGATGGGGGCTTGAGACCCATAGCATTAGAGAAGGACACTCCCCATTCTGCCACCAGCCTCTTAGGGCTACTCTTAGATCGCTAATGGGGCTTAGTAGCCATCCTCTGGGAACTGGACTCAATGAGAATAGCATTTGGAACAGCGACTCCAGAGCATGGAGTTTCAAGTACAGAAAGAGCTCCTTCTTTAGGTGAGCTCTATTCCCAAGGCCCCATACCATACCCTCCAACTCATAGACCAGAATTTAGTCCCAACCTAGAATAGATTTGAGGGCCTCAGTGAGGGAGAATAGTGTTCAAATTATTTGCCTACTCTTTCAGGAGTCCTCTTCTTTCCCTCTTATTGATATGAGGACTGTAAGCCCTTGTGTGAGGGGGTGCCAAATAGATATTTTAAAGTATTTTTAGGATGGTCACGTGAAAGAGAGATGAGATTTGTTCTGTTTGGCTCCGGGGGCCAGAACCAGGAGCAATGGGAAAATTTACCCTTGACAGCAGTCAATTAACATTTATTAAGCATCTACTATATACCAGGCTGTATGCTAAGCACTGGGTATATAAATACAGACAAAAATTTGTCTTTCTTTGTTCTAAAGCAGCTTATATTTAAAGTGGGAGACATAATAAAAACAACCAGGTACAAACAATACACACATGAACATATATGTAGACATCATATATATCGTGTTTCCCCGATAATAAGACACTGTCTTATTATTTTTTTGGACAGAAAAACACCAGAGGGCTTATTTTCAGGGGAGGGCTTATTTTAATGAACATTGACAGCAATTTTAATAAACAGGTAAATGTGAACAAAAAAATGTACCTTTATTCAATAATGAATTCAATAAAGAACAGGATGACGCGCTCACTGCTGCAGCTCTGATTGGATGCAGCTCGGAGCGCGGCGTGCGTTTCACCCGGGTGGGGGGGGGGGACGGTGCATACAGAGGGTACCATAATGTAGCGTGTAGCTCAGGGGATCACCTTCACTACAGTAGCAATCTCAATAGGGCTTATTTTTGGGGGAGGGCTTATTTTAGAGGAATCTTACACAGTAAGGGGAGGGTTTATTTTCAGGGTAGGTCTTATTATCGGGGAAACACGGTATATATGTGTGTGTGTATGTAAATACATATACACAAGTATTCAAAAGAGAGAGGGTACTAGCAATAAAGCAAATCAGGAAATCCTTGCAGAAGGTAGGATTTTGCTATGGCTTGAAGAAAACCATCAGGAAAAACTTCATAATAAATTAGAACTATCCTAAAGTGGAATGGACTGTCTTGGGAAGTCAGTGGCTTCCCCCATAATTGAAAGTCTTTAAGTAGAGAATAAATGACTATTTGTCAGGTATCTTGTAGTGGGGATTCCTTTTTAGATAGTGATGGATTAGTTATCCATTGAAAACCTTTCTAATTCTGAATTTTCTTAGTCTTAAATCCCTGAACTTGCAGCTACTTGCTTGACTTTCTATTTGCAATTTCTCTTTTGGTGACATGGTCACTTTCAGCTTGGTTAGATCCTGTAGTCCTACCACTAAGCTCTCTATTAAGGGCTTAGAGCCTTCCATAGAAATTTGTATCTCCTCCAGCCCCCCAAAGCTTGTTGCTGTTCATTTGTTCAATAGTGTCTGACTCTTTGTGAACTCATGGATCATAGCAGACCAGGCCCTTCCATTCTCCACTATCTCCTGAAGTCTGCCCAAGCTTACTTGCTTCCATTACATACACTATCTATACATCTCATCCTCTGCCATCCCCTTCTCTTTTTGCCTTAGATCTTCCCATCAGGTTTTTTTTTTCTTTCCAATGAGTCCCATCTTCTCATTATGTGGCCAAAGTCCTCAAGCTTCAATATTTGTCCTTTCAATGAATAGTCTGAATTACTTTTTAAAATATCGAGTGATTTGATCTCCTTGCTGTCCAAGGAACTCCCAAAAGTCATCTTGAGCACCACAACCTGAAAGTATTGATTCTGTGGCAGTCAGCTTTGCTTATCGTTCAACTCTCACACCCATACATTACTATTGAAAAAACCATAGCTTTGACTATACAAACCTTTGTTGGCAAGGTGATGTCTCTGCTTTTTAGTATTGCTATCCAGATTTGCCATAGCTTTCCTTCCAAGAAGCAAGCATCTTTTAATTTCATGGTTGCAGTTGCCATCTGCAGTGATCTTTGAGTCCAAGAATATAAAATCTGACACAGCTTCCATTCTTCTTCCTCTATTTGCCAGGAAGTCATGAGACCAGTTGCCAAGATCTTAGTGGTTTTTTTTAATGTTAAGCTTCAAGCCAGTTTTGACACTCTCCTCTTTCACCCTCATCAAGGCGCTTCTTAATTTTTCTTCACTTTCTGCCATCATAGTGGTATCATCTGTATATCTGAGATTGTTGATATTTCTCCCAGCAACCTGAATTCTGGCTTCTTGATTTCCCAAAAGCTGCCCCTGGCCAAATGGAGGGAATCCCTCTGGCTAGGAAAAGAGATACTTCTATAATTATATTCTTCTCAGTCACTTGCAGCCTGGCAGAGAACATATACACCTGTGTACAACAAAAGTCACAGTCTCTGCTACACTGAAAATGCTGGATTAACTGGCTTCATCTATAAACACAAAAATTAGTTGGTGATTGACCTGGAGGTTCTGGGTATTAGTGTCTCCTTACAACCTGATAAACCAGCCACCTTCCTAGCAATATATTTCCTTGCCAAGCCACGGCTGTCACTCAGATCAGTAGTATCAAACTCAAATAGAAATAGGGGACACTATACCAGCACCACATATTGAGTTAGTTTTAAAATGGAATGTTATCTATGTTTTACTACACTGTTGTTTATCTTGTTATGACTCAGCAAATACAGCATTGGGCCTGGAGTCAGGAAGACCTGAGTTCAAATGTGGTCTCAGATACTTACTAGCTGTGTGATCCTGGGTAAGTAACTTAACCTCTGTCTGCCTCAGTTTCCTTATCTGTAAAGTGGGGATAATAATAACACCTATATCCCAAGATTTGAGGATCAAGGGAGATAATAATTGTAAAGCACTTAGTACAATGTTGGTACATACTAAGGGCTATATAAATGTTTGCTATTATCAGATATTTCCCAATATTACACTTTAATTTGGTTTGGGCTTTACTCAGGGGTCTTGCAGTGGGCCATGTAGTTTATATATCTGATCCAGAGACCATTATGCTCAGGCCTCATTCTTTTTTTTTTTTTTTGCCTTTTCAAAGGTAATTGGGGTTAAGTAACTTGCCCAAGGTTACACGGCTAGATTTTTTTGTGTGGGGTCGTCCTGACTCCGGGGCCGGTGCTTTACTCACTGCGCCACCTAGCCACCCCTACTTAGGCCTCATTCTGAGACTATCATTCACAACTGAAGGTATTTCCAGAGGTTTTCCAAATTTAGTGTTGAATGGAAGAGATTGACCAACTTGACAGTATTAGAGGGAAGTGAACCTTTAAAAAAATGTTGTTTTCACATTATTTCAGTTCCTAATATTCAGTTCCTTCATCCTCTATCCTTCTGTGTAATAAGCCATCTCTTATGACAAAGATTAAATGAGAAAAGAGTTCAGAAAAACTGATCAACACATGAACTGTATCTGACAGTATATATAATATTCCCCCCTCATAGTGAAATGCAAAAGGAAGAGAGGGAGAAGAATTCATTTTCTCAGCTCTTCTCCAGGGCTAAGCTTGGCCATTATGATTACACTGTGCTCAGTTTGTTTTCTTGTTGTTTTTCTTTGACATTGTTTCAGTCATTGTATATATTGTCATCTTGGTTCTACTTGCCTTATTCTGCAACAGTTCAAATAAATCTTCCCCTGCTTCTTTAAGTTCTTCATTTATGTCATTTTATGTATGTCTTTATAGTCATGCATTCAGTTTGTTCAGTCTTTCTTCAATCAAGAGACATGTAGGGGTGGCCGGGGACTCAGTGAGTAAGAGAACCAGCCCCAGAGTCAGGAGACCTGGGATCGGTTCTGGCCTCAGATACTCGGCACCCACACAAAAATAACTGGCCATGTAACCTTGAGTAAGTTACTTAACCCCGATTGCTTAAAAAAACCCCAAGAGACATTTACATTATTTCCAGTTCTTTGCTTCTAGAAAAATTGCTTCCTAGAATATTTTGGTATATATGAAACCTTTCTTGCCCATCTTTAACTTACTTGGGGTATACACCAAGCTCAGGTAGAGTTGTAAATTTGCCCAACTATTCTAAAAGCAATTTCGAATATGCAAAAAAAAAGTGACTCAAACATCAATAGTCATAATTATGAATTGTTTTTGAGAATGGTTGGACAAATTTGATGGGGTGCTTGGGTGCCTGTGCTTGAACTACAGTTTGCAAAATCACATTTCTCTCTAGCATCAAATCTCCCCAGCCTTAGAGCATTCATTGTCTCTGCCTCTTCCCCCTGCTAGCACTCTGCCTAGCAACCACTCATGAACTGTTTATCTCCCCTTAGTATAATGACCAGCTGCACCCATGAATCCTTCACTGGATATCTATGAGTAAGTCATTATGCACATCCTGGGTCCCGTGTTTAGCTTGGGATATATGTATACTCCCAACATCCATCTTGTCAAACAGGACATTGATGGGTAGCAGACTGAGCACTTCTCAGTCAGCCCTGACCACTCTTTGACTTAGTGATGTTTCAAGCCTAAAACCATGTAGGCCCGCCTTGGGCTATTTCCCAGTGAATTATGGGCAATACACCTGAGCAGTAGATATTAAAAGTACATGTTCCTTGAAGAACTGAGCACTCCTTAACTCCCCCCTAATCCCACCCTTACTCACCTAGTTAGCATAATTGGCACAGGTGTACTATGGATTATCCTATATAAACTTTAACTCTACTCCTTTAAGGTTGTAGGTCCCTAAGACCTCCTGCCTGCTATATATGTAACAATAAACTTTTACCAATTTGACTCAGAATGCTTGAGCCTGTGAATTCATTCTAGACTGCCCACCAAGGGACTCTGGTCATTGGGGTCCCTGAAACACCTATCATCCCTCGTCAAATTCACAGCTCTACTACTGTCATGTTATTTTGCCTGTCTTCTCAAAGCCCTTCCAAGATTGACAAGTGCCATCTTTGCCAATTTGTTGAGTGGAAGGTAAAATACCAGACTAATTTTGATGTGTGTTTCTTTTGTTATTAGCAATTAGGTTTCATTGTCCCTCACCTGGGGTCTTTGGTCACTGAGAGAGGACATTGACCCAATTTATTGGTTATTGCTAGCTCAACTAATCAATATTCATGCTTAGGTCCCTGACTTTGCTGTGGTAGTCAGTGACCCATTTTATTAACAGCTATATGCATCAGTGTAAATGGATTATAAACTGGAGGAAGTCATGCCTCAGTTTGCCTCAGTGTCATTTTATTTGCCACAGTCCAGAGCTCTTATAACTTACTCGTCTCCAAGTACTCTGCAATAAAGTGACACTGCCCTCCTTACTGTTTCCTGTAGAAGATACTCCATCTCCTGACTTCAAGACATTTCATTGGCTGTCCTCCATTCTTGGAGTTCTCTCCTCCTCATCTCTGTCTTTTGGCTTCCCCTGGATTCCTTTTAAGTTCAAGTTAAAATGTCACTTTCTATGGGAAGCCTTTCCTGATCCTTCTTAATGCTAATGCCTATCCCTTGTTGATTATCTCCTAATTTATCTTGTCTTACCTTATTTGAAACTAGCTATTATCATGCTGTGTCCCCATTAGACAGGGAGAGCCTTGAGAGCAAGGATTGTGTTTTTTTAAAATATCTTTCTTTGTATCTCCAGATTTTAGCACAGTGAATAGCATATAGTACTTAAATACTTATCTATTGATTGACTGAATATATTTGCTTCCTGAGTAAGTTTTGATGAGTAATTCTGCATTGGGCTGAGACCACAGTCAGAACCAGAGGCTGGACTCTCAGGAGACAGCTTCAGTGTTATTCATAAAGCATTGTAGATGTTGCTTAGAGGAAACCATCCCTAAGAATCAGATGTTCTTAAGACATTGTGTTTGGGGAGTCATTTGCAAATTATTCCTTCAGTTCTCCTAAATAACATTACTGGGTTAGGTATTTATTCTTTAGTGTAAAAATATGGTATCTGTAACCTTGGTCCATCACTTAACTGAATAAGATCTATGGCTATCATCCCACAGCATTACTTCACTCTGAGAAGTGACCTTGGTTAAATTAAAACTTTCTGCTCCTCAGTTTTCTCATATGTAAAATTAAGGAGTTGAACTCAGCTTCTAGGTCCCTTTTACTTCTAATTCTATGAGCCCAAGTATCTACATACTTTTGAAGAGGTTATCAAAAAATGATGAGATATAGGGTTAGGGGTACGCGAGACCCCAAAATACCAATATGCCGGGTCCTGCCAAATGAATTCAACTCAAGCCTTCTCATCAGTCAAAGAAAAGCAAAGTTTGTTAAAAGTTCATTAAAAGTTTGCAATATTGGGTAGACTCTTAAGGAGCCTCAGTATCTGTAAGGCTTGTATTGGACACATTGTAAGTCTGTGCTAGAAAATTCTATGGTGCTCTCACACCACATGGAGACAAGATGGGGTCTTATATACAGAAAGGTTGTGGGAAGAATCAAGGGGTGCTCTAGGGGAGGAGTTTGGGGAGGGTCTTCAGGAGGAGTCAGATGAGGTCAGACTCCAGTAATGAGTTTGGGGAGGGCCTTCAGGAGGAATTAATGAGGTCAGGTAATAGTTGATTTGGGTATAGATATTTTGATAGGCTCAAGGGTGGGAAGTAGATGGACAATGGAGGGCCAAGCTAGTAACACAGGTTTGGGCAGAGCCACAGTGAAAGGCTTATGGCTTCATGCAAATGCCTCATCAAATGGGATGATTCAATCAGAGTTCAAGGGGGTTCCCAGAGCCTGCACCTCATCACTTTGACTATAGTTCCCTTTAGGGGATGCCCATTAACTTCTTGTTGAAAGAGCCAAGGCATTGTGATCTGGACACTTATCAACCCATTTACTTTTCACTGAGGATTAGTGATTGAGTTTCAGTGTCTGAAACCTACTTACAGTATGAAAAGGCAACACCATTGCATAGGCAGAGATGCATCAGTCAGTCTTAGATGAATTCCTAGAGCCTATTACTCTTAGGATGAAATACAAATTCCTCCATTTTGTATTTAAAGTCTTTCTTAATCTGTCTCTGACTTCTCTCTCCAAATATTTCACTTTACTCTCTCTCATCTACTCTACTTTCCAGTCATGCTGGACCACTTGCAGTTCATTATAGGAAATAAATCATCTCTTGGTTTTTTGCCTTTGTATAAGCTGTCCCCCATGCTTGGAATGCCCTCCTTCTTCACCAATGCCCCTTGGCTACTCTAGGTCAATTCAAGACTCAGTTTAAGTACCAATCCTATGTGAAACTTCCCAATTCTAACTGTTAGCATTTCTCTACCCTCTTCCCTCATCACTTTGTATTTACTTGCTATAAATTTTATACTTATCTGTGTATAAGTAATTTCCCTCCCAAAGGAAGGCAAACTGAGGTCAAGGATTATTTTCCTGTCTCCTTTGTATCCCTAAGGCCTAGCACATTGGATGGCAAATAGTAGGTGCTTAAAAATGTTTATTGAATTGAATTGCTGGTCTTTCTTTTTTGTGCCTTTACAAAGCCTGGTCTATGAGCAGTATTATTAAACTGAGTAATAGATCACAAAGATTTATATCTTGACTGAGTACTAGCAGCAACACCTAGTCGCAGAGTGGACAAAATCCCAGTTATGGATCAGATGTAACAAAGAAAGAAGAAAGAACATGAACTTTGCTCCGAAACTCTGAGACATGGGACCTTTCAGAATAAATACTCTAAAAGCCCTTCTTTGGCTTATTATGATGTGCATTCCTTTCTAGGCTGTACCCTAACTTTTCACAAGACTTTGTCTATCATGCAAACCTCTTTACCCTAAATGTTTATTCCATCCCAAGACTATCATTTTGGAAGTCCTCTTTGACCCTGAATCCTCTCCTCAGTTTGGCTGGCCTCCCAGACATTTCATTTTAAGGAGGAAACCTAGGAGAGTAGTGGAAAAACATTATTGCATTGTTTGAACCTGCCTGACTGAGAAACCAGACCTGTTGCCTAGAGACCAGATTTGTTTAATGCTTAACTCAGGACCTAGGTTGCATGGACCAGAAATCTAGTTAGATCTGAAGATTAATGTAAAGAGTTTCTCTGGCTATACATCTCAAAACAACCCCCATGTCTTATCTGGAAACTGCCTCTATGCTGACCAGTCAGCTATTGTTTCCTTGCTCCTTAGTTTGAGTCCTATATGATGTCAAGCACTGTGGGGAGTGGGTTACCCCTTTTTAAATCCCTTTCTTCTTGCTAGCCTTGTTAAACTTCTTTCTAAATTATTTTAATTCTGGGTTTTGTTCTCAGCTAACGCCATCATGTTTGTATTCCTCTGTAGGTTCTTCAGGCACTCCGTAGGACTTTCTCTACCATGGCCTTAAGCCTCATCCCTTTATTCTTCCCGCCCCTATCTCCCCCATCCCCACTTTTAGCTCTTTTTTATGTGTCTTCTTTTCCCATTAGAAAGAAAACAAGTACTTTCAGGGCAGAGATTGTCTTCATGAGTAAATTCGTAATTCCATTGCTTAGCCTGTTGCCTGGCACATTGTAAGCCTTTATTTAACACATGCTTGTTGACTGACCAACTCACTGAAGGGGACATTGGAATCATGAAGGCTAAGATGGGAGAGGGTAACCTTTAGTAGGTGCTCCCAAATTAGAAAATCTTCAAGTATGGGTCTGTCCAAGGCCAAACCAGCTAGTTTGGAGACATTCCTCACCAGAAGGTTGACCATTTGCTAGTTATTACCATAGCTATGCTACCTTACATCAAATTATGGACTAAAAAGGTTGGGAAGGAGCTCCTGGGTGTACTTCATCACTGAATTAGAATCTCCCCTGCAAGATCCCTGATAAGTGTTTATCTAGCTTTTGCTTGAATTGAGAATGAACATAGTACCCCTGAGACAGCCCGTTCTACTTTTGAATAGCTAAAATTGTAGGAAATTTTTCTTTAGATGAAATAAAAATTTGCTTCTCTGAAATTTCAGTCTATTATTACTAGATATGCCTCTGGGGCTGAGCAGAATAAGTCTAAACCTTCTCCCACACAACAGCTCTTCAGATACTTAAAGAATACTAGCCTTTGTTACTCACTTTTCTCTTCTCCAGGGTAAATATTCCCATTCTCTTCAAATGATAAATAGATGACCTGGTCTCTAGCACTCTCATTATCTGATTCATTCTTGTTAGATATGCTCCAGCTTGTCTATAGCCTTCTTATAGATGCTCTTTTGTTATTGCTGTCAGTTTTCAATGATTCTTCTCCTACAAGAAAGAGGAGTCATCCTTGAAGATAATTTCCTTCATTTCTTAGATGGAAGTTACAAACCAAGAGAAGTAAGAAAATGCTTCACAAGGTACTCAAGGCCTTCATGTCCAAAAAGTCTGTGACACAAGGGTTATTATTATTACTATTACTGCTACTAAAATATCACCATTATCATCATCATTATCATTAATCAATGAACATTTATTAAGTGTCTACTATATGCCAGGCGCTGTGCTAAGCACTAGGGACAGAAAAAGAGGCAAAGGACAGTTCCTGTCCTCAAGGAGTTTATCATCTAATGGGGTAGACAATATGCAAAAAACACATATATATGTATATACACGTATGTGTGTGTGTATGCAGGATAATAGGAAAGGGCAGAGGAAGGCTTCCAGTAAAAGATGGGATTTTAGTTGGGACTTTAAGGAAGCCAGGGAGGTCAGTATTCTGATAAGGGAAGGGGGAACATTCCAAGCATGGGGACAGCCAGAGGACAAACCCAGAGCCAAGAGATGGAGAGTCTTGTTTGTGGAACAGCCCAGAGGCCAATGTCACTGAATGGAGTGTGGCAAAGTATAATAAGTCTGGAAAGGTAGGAGGGGGCTATGTTATGAATGTCTTTGAAGGACAAACAGAGTTTTTTGTATTTGCTCCTGAAGGCAATAGAGAACCACTGGAGTTTATTGAATAAGGGGGTAACATGATTAGACCTGCACTTTAGGAAAATCACTTTAGTGGCTTAATGGCTTATAGTGGGGAGAGATTTGAGGAAGGTAGACTTACCAGCAGGCTATTGCAATAGTCTAGGCATGAACTGGTCTTGCAGTTCACTAGGAGACATTTACAGCAAAATGGTTGACACAGAACAAAAAAAGAGTCAGCATGCCTCAAAACAAGGCTTTTTCTAAGGAGGGGAAACCAGGAGTGAGGGATGTCCCAAAAGCCTAGAAGAGAGAACATCAAGGAGAAGATGTTGATCAGTAGCATCAAAGGTTATAGAGAGGTCAAGGACAATGTGAATTGAGAAATGACCATTGGATTTGGCAACTAAGAAATCATTAATAGCTTTGGAGAGAGCAGTTACAGTGCAATGATAAGTCAGATTATAAGGAGTTAAGAAGAAAGTGAGAGAAAAGAAAGTGGAGGGATCTACTGTAGATGACCTTTTCAAAGAATTTAGCTACAAAAGGCAAAAAAGATTATAGAGTAATAATTAGCAGGGATGGAAGTATCAAGTGAGGATTTTTTTGGTATAGGGGAGAAATGGGCAAGTTTGTAGATGGGTAAGGAAGGAATCAATCAAATGAGAGAGAGAGCAATTGAAAATAAGTGAAAAAGTGGAGATGAAAGAGGGGGCAATCTATTAGAGTCTCATTTGGAATGGGATCATTCGAATAAGTAGAGGGGTTATCCTTGGTAAGGAGTAAGGCCACTTCATCATGTGAGACAGGGGTGAAAGAGGAGACAGTAGAAGAATGCATATAAGCGATGTGATATGAGGAAGAAGGGAGAAGAGGGAGTTCACCACAAATAACCTCATTTTTTTTTCCGGCAAAAATATGAAGCAAGGTTCTCATCTGGGAGAGTTGGGGGAAGGGGAGCAATGGGAGGTTTGAGGGATGAAAAGGTTTGGAAGAGCTGTTGTGGAGAGTGAAATAGTGAGTTGATAAGGGAGGTATAGCTCCCATCTCAACCGTAGCTTACATTTGTCCATGGTACCTTGTAGTGATTTTCTTTATTTGTCTGTTCAGTTCAGATCTTTAATTTCACCAGCACAAGGTGCCATTTTCCTGGTTTAGAAAGTCACTCCACTTAAGCTCTTGTGAGAGTCAGAGGCATTTGTTTTGAGTCATGATTCTTATATTTATGTTGGAAATCTCACTTAACTCTTTCTGGGCCTTAATTTACTTATTGGTATGATAGGGGGGATGAATAAGTTGGCCTCTGAGGGTTCTTCCAACTCAGTGATCCATGAAGTTCAACAACTCATTTGTAACTGATAGTTAAAAGTATTTTAATCTTTATTATCTTATTTGGTCTTCATGAAAACTCTGTCAGGCAAGTGGTTTATTATGCCATTTTTTCAGATGAGGAAACTGAGGCTTAGAGGGGGAAAGTGAATCCAAGTCTGGTGATAGGTACTCCATAAATATTTATTGGCTGCACAGTGATTAAATGAATGAATGTAGTTAGGCTTGGAAAGAATGAATACACAAATCAATTCTTTTATTATATGGAAAAGCTAAAAAACATATATTATTAAATATATTAAATATATATTATTTAAAAAGGCTTAATATCCCATTATTTTATGTGTATCTTAAAATAGTTTAATTATTAGATTAAAATATAAGTTGTTATTTTATTAATAACTTCAAGATTGAAATAAGTTATTAATACTCCCGAAAATAACAAGGGTTTATAAAAGAAAAAGTGAATCAAAATACAAAATAGTCAATTATAAATTGAGTGAAATTCTGACAAATATGAAATCAAAGGACTTTAAGAAAAGCTGATCTTTAAATGAAATGAAAAAAATCTTGATAAAATACTGCATATATTTATAAATTGAATAAAGATAACATATGAATCAACCAAAGTGATCACCTATATATATAGTTTATTCCATCTTTTTCCTACCACTGTTTTTTTTTGTATTGAAAAATGTAGTCGATTTGTAGAAGAGCAGTAATCAGCAGAAGAGTATAGCAGGAGCCATCCCACTCCCATGAAGCACACTCAGAATGACCATTCCTGGTTCTGAGAGATAACTTGGAAGTTGTGTGGAGTCTGCTTCCAGTCATGTGTGACATTGAGGGATTTACACCATGACATGAAGAGTTCTTTTATTGTCTAAGGAGCCAGAAAAACTGAAGGCTGAGTGAATATACAAAATGGAATGGCCATTCCCCTCATCCTCTCTTCTTTTCTGGCTGTAAATTGTTCAGGACTGTTTCAAGTTTTGTCCTAAAAGATAGGTAGAGGTGGGGTGGAATTGGTATATTCTTCTATCTTGGCATCCATGTGGGTGTAGACACATAGTATCTAAAATAAATGTTCAGTCTTAGACAAGCTTGAGACTGGGTTTAGGCTGCTTCCTTTGTGTTAGTCGTTTCTTGATCTTAGGCAAATGAGTATGCCAAAGTAGATGCGCCCAGATTTGAAAGGGACTTTTTAATTTCAAGAGGAGGAGAAAATAAAGTACCATTTAACACTGGGAGCTGTTAGCAGCTAAGCTCTTAATTTAGAGGAGGGAGCTGAATCCTCTGAAAAAGATGCAGTTGCTTGGGTTAAAAAAAATGATAATGTGGATCCACAAGTGACATCATCAGAGAGCTTCAGTAAAGTCAGAGTAAGGAGAGAGGAATAGTGGTGGCTGGTAATTGTCTCCTGAGGGATACTGAAGCAGTGATCTGTCCACCTGACATTGACAACGGAAATCTACATCTCCTTAGTGTATATATCTGGAAAAAGATGAGCAAACACTTGTCAAATCTGCTGACCACTACTCACTTCTGGCGATTCATGATGGAATCAAGTGATACTTCCAGAAATAAACTAGAAAACATTACTAGATATTATGAAGTCTTGGACCAAAAAACTAGACTTTAGGGTGACAAGATTTAAGGTAGGGGCTTTAGAAGAGAAATCAATTTGGGATTAAAAAAAATGTACTCAAAGTTATCCTCCATGCAGATGCCAAAGTTATTTTCCTTAAAGGCAATATATCATTCTTTTATATGATAAACTCCAGTGGTTCCCTATTGCCTTTAGTATAAAATATACATTCCTCTGCTTATGAGTCCTTCACAGCCAACCCCAACCTACCTCTTTCTGATTGAGTCCAAGTTTTACAGAACAAATTCTTTTATTAAGGGGATTTATTCTATGAAGTTTGGATTCAATCAAAAGGCCACACTTGAAGACCTAGAGGGCCACATGTGGCCTCAAGGCCATAGGTTCCCCACCCCTAGCTCTAGCCAAACTTACCTTCTGTATATATTGTGGCTATATTGTATCATACATAGTGCTCCTTCTCCCATCTCAGTCTCCTAGAATCTTTTTCTTCCTCTAAGACTCAGCTAATGCACTACTTTCTTTGTCTAGCCTTTCTTGATTCTCTCAATTTCTGGTGCCTATATTTATTTAATGCAATATTTATATGTATTATAAGTACTTAAACTTGTATATAGATATGTGATCTGTCCAGATAGAATGTAAACTTTAGGAGAGCCTGGATTGTTTCATTTTTGTCTGTGTCTACAGTGCATACAGAGATAGCATCATGCCTGGAACATCATAGGCACTTAATAAATGCTTGTAGATTGATTAGGAACAGGATTTGAATTTTGGAACACATTCCAAAATTGATGAATAATGGCATTTTTTCTAGTGATTGAAGACATGCCAAAAGCAAATTGGTGATAATGCCAGTGAGTTGTACTATTTTCCTTGGAAATGTGATTTTCTCTTATTTGAAATCTTGGTGGTGGTGTTATAGAGGGGCTTCTTTTTCAGGGACAGGTTGAACTAGATGGCCTCTTGTATTTCTTCCAACTTATAGATTCCATGATTTTATTTTATTTTATTTTTTGCCTTTTTTTGGAGGGCAATTGGGGTTAAGTAACTTGCCCAAGGTTACACAGCTATTTGTGTGTGTGTGTGTGTGGGGGGGTCGTCCTGACTCTGGGGCTGGCGCTTTACTCACTGCGCCACCTAGCCGCCCCAAGATTCCATGATTTTAAAAAGCAAGCTGAATGACTTGCTCAAGTACACACAGCTAGTATTTGAACCCAGATCCTCTGACTTTAAGTTTGCTGCTCTTCACATCGTATCACACTGTCCCACTTGGTAAAGCAACTAACGTCTCTACTGTAACTTTCCTTGCTCACCAGCTAGGCTTCATCAATACTTCCATATATTTCCAGTTTAAGAAGAGGAAATTCTGGGGATAGAGTTGGAGGGCTTCCAGAATTTTGGGCTTGGTCTATGCCCACCCTCAAAAACTTTTACTAATCCAGGCGATCATCACTTCTAAAAAACAATGACTCCCTCTGAGTGATATAGCAACTATGGGAAGTTAATTGGAACCTAGAATATCTGAGTTTTTTTTTGGGGGGGGTGGGGTGGCTCCAAGCTGCTTCTAAAAAGTGCTGCTTGGAGGGGGATAATAGCTTTAGCCAGGAGGAATTACAGAATCACAGAATTACCAAGTTGAAAGAGATCCCTGTGGTCATTTAGTTCAACCCACACCTGAAAAAAGAATTCTTTCTACAATATATCTCAAATGTGGACATCTAGCCTTTGCTTGTAAACCTCCAAAGGGGAAATCCTCTTTCACTTCTGGGTATCTTTAATTATTAGGAAAGTTTTCATTATTTCAAATCTAAATTTGCCTCATTCAACTCATTTTTGCTTTTCTTAAAAAAAACAAACTCAACAGTTTATTTTAGTTTTTAAAATTTCATTTTATTTTTTCAATTATCAAACACCTGTTTACCCTCACCTCCCACTTCCCCGGGGGCATGGTAGGGGGAAGGAAAAACAAAACCCTTATAACAAATAATCAAGGAAAAAAAACCCCAAAACAAACAAACAAAAATCAACACATATTAACCATGTCCAAAATTGTACATCTCATTTTGAATTTTAGTCCATTACCTTTATGTCAGGAGATAAGTAGCATTCTTTATTAATGGTCCTCTGGTATCATGACTGATCATTATGTTGATCAGAGTTCTTAAATATTTCAAAATTGTTTGTACAATGTTGATGTTAATAGTATAAATTGTTTTTCTGGTTTTACTTACTTAATTTTGCATCAGCCCATAGCAGTCTTCCAAAGTTTCTCTGAACATCTCTTTGTTCATATAGTAGTATTTCATTACATTCATATACCATAATTTGCTTATCCCTTCCCCAATGGATGTCTATCATCATAGTTCTTACTTCTGCACCACCACAAAAAGAGCTGCTATAAATACTTTTGTACATATAGGACCATTTCTCTTGTTAGATCTCCTATAAGTATAGGTCTAGTTTTACTGGGTCTACTAGTATTTTATTAGTATTTTAATGAAGTAAAATTTTATAAAGTAGGTTTAATGGATCAAGGAGATGCACAACTGAGTAATTTTTTGGGCAATGTTACAAATTCTTTCACATAATGGCTGTATCAATCCACATCAGATCCTCCAATATTTTTTTTTGTCAACATTGCCATTATGATAATTATGAAGTGAAACTTCAGAGTTGCTTTAATTTGTATATACACACATATCTCTATCTATCTATCTATCTATCTATCTATCTATCTATCTATCTATCTATATTTTTGGAACTTTTTTTTAAAAGCCCAGATTTCTTCCACTGAAAAGTGTTCATATCTTTTGATCATTTCTCAAGTATGGAATGCCTCTTATTCTTATAAATGTGAATCAGCTCCTTAAATATCTTGGAAATGAGAACTATATTAGAGGAACTTGCTTTCCAAGTTTAACTGCACTGGATTTGTGCAAATACTTTTCATTTTTATGTAATCAAAATTGTCTGTTTTATCCTTTTGTGGATCTTCTCTATCTCATGTTTGGTTGTAAACTCTGTGTCTGTTCTTAGACCTGAAAGGCAATTTCTTCCTTGTTCTTCTCCACACATTGTTTCTAATTTTGTCTTTTGAGTCCAAAGAAAACAGGTTCCATATCTTTCACATGATGGTCTTCCAAATACTTAAACACTGTTACTTTTATTCTCAGGCTAAACCTTCTTAGTCTTTCCAACATAGCCTCCCTCATATGGCATAATCTTCAGGTCTTTTACTATCTTTGTCTAACACCCCCCCCCCCTTTCTGGATCCTCTCCAGCTTATCTGTCCTTCTAAAATGTGGTACCAACTACAGAACACAATAATGTGGTCTGATTGGGACAGAATGCAGCAAGACTATCATCTATTGTTTTGGATGTAATATGTCTCTTAATGCAGCTTATTTTTTTCTTTTCTTTCTTTGTGTTCTATTTTTTGTTGTTACAATATCAAACTTGCTGTGCAGTTCATTAAACAACTCAGATCTTTTTTTTTTTTCCAGAACTGCTGTTTAGGGGCGGCTAGGTGGTGCAGTGAGTAAAGCGCTGGCCCTGGAGTCGGGAGGACCCGAGTTCGGTTCCAGCCTGAGACACTTAACACCCACACAAAAATACTAGCCGTGTAACCTTGGGCAAGTTACTTAACCCCAAAGTTGCCCTCCAAAAGGCAAAAAAAAAAAAAAAAACTGCTGTTTATTCTTGAATGCTTCTTTCATCTTATGCTTGTGAAGTAGACTTAAAAACAAATTTTACTTCAATCAGCAAAAATATGCCTTCTCATTCTCCTACTCCACCTCCACCCCCCACCTACCCATTGAAAATGAAAGAAAAATAAAACCCATTACAAACAGGTATACTTACAACAAATTTCTATACTTGCCACGTATAGAACAAATTTGTTTCATCCTACACTCTGAATTCTTCGTCTCTTTATCAGGAGGTTAAGAAGTGTGTTTCATCATTAGTCCTTTGGGCTCATAATTGGTTATTATGGTGATGCAAGGTCCTAATTCTTTTGAATTGTTTGTCTTCATCACAATGTTGTTGTATGAATTGTTCTCATTTTGTTCATTTCCTTCTGCATCAGTTCATGCAAGTCTTCCTAGGTTTCTCTGAAACTCTTTCCTTTATAACTACTACCACTACTACTGCTGCTGCTACTACTGCTACTACTACTACTACTACTACTACTACTACTACTACTACTACTACTTCTTTTACTCCTCCTTCATATTACAAATTTAATTTATTTTCAATTCATGGAACAAAACAGGTACTTCCATAACACAGTGCAATTAAAAAATTATTGCACATAAAATTGCAAATCTGCCATGTACAACTTGCTTATTCCCTCTAAATATACAATGAAGTTATCATATACATTTCTTTTTTCCCCCTTTTTCTTCTTCCCTTGCCCCCCACCCTAGAGATGGCTACCATTAGGCACAAATAGGTATGCATGTATGTATGTAAAGTTATTCTATACATATTTCTATTTGTCAGTTCTTTCTCTGGATGCAGATTGCATCTTTCCTTATATGTACTTTATTTTTAATCTGTGTATTTACAGTAGTCAAAATGACTTAGTTGCTCAAAGTCTTTCTTAAAACAATATTGCTGTTGTTGTATATAATGTTCTCTTGGTTCTGCTCACTTTGCTCTTTACCATTTTATGCAAGTTTTCCCATGCCCTCCTAAGATCATTGAGCTCATCATTTCTTACAGTACAATAGTATTCCTTCACAACCATACACCGCACTTGTTCAGCCATTCCCCAACTGATACAGATCCCTATAATTTCTAGATCTTTGCCACCACAAAGAGAACTGCTATAAACATACCATTCACATTCAAAGTTATAATTACTATTTGTGAATTTCTCTTATTTTTACTCACTATTTTCTTTCTCAGCTTCTTTTTACCCTGTCCCTATTACCTTATCTTCTCCCCTCACATCCCCCACTTCACCCATCCTTCCAAGAGTCTTCTCCATCCCCTTCCACCACACCAATCTTAATTCATACTCCTCCCATAACTTCTTACACAACAAAGATGAGCTAGGACAGACTTCTAGAGATAGTGGAGGCCAGAAGGGACTGATATGCTATGGTCCATGGGGTCACGAAGAGTCAGACATGACTGAACAACTGAACAACAAATAATCTGTTTTCTCTCTAAATCCTCCTCCCCTTTTCTTCCCCTTCCCTTTTATTTCCCTGTTGAGTGAACTGTATTTCTGTGCCCAACTGTGTGTGTATCTGTGTGTGTGTGTTCTTCCCTTTTTTGATCAGTTCATATGAAAGTGAGGTTTTATTTGACCTGGAAGGTCTGGAATTTGGTTATAATGTACCTGTGAATATTTTAGAGTCATTCTTTTTTTTTCTTCTGGGTTTGTATCTTGAACTTTCCTGCCATCAAAATAACTCTTTATTATGAGATTATTTTTGTTTGTTTGTTAATTTTTTTTAGTCTACTTCCTGACTTTCGATTTGATCTTCAGTCTAGGCTCTGTCAATTCAGGAGGGAAGGTCTGCGCTGGTCCTGCTGCTGTTTTTTTGGGATATTGAGTGTTGTGTTATTTATGAATTGCAGGGAAAGGCTGGAGACCTCTGTATGCTTTCAGTGATCCCAAAGTGGTCTGATTCAGGGCTGATTGCTATGCCCTATGTTGCTCAGCCCATATCAGCCAGCTGAAAAGCTCTCTCTATTGGTTCAGAGTAGCAGAATTACAGGCTTTCCTTTGGTCTGGAACTGTTGTCTTACTTATTCCTCTGCAGGCTGGGCTAGATACTGAATCTGAGACTGCTCTGCTTCTGGGGTCTGAACCACACAGCTGTTTCTGGTTTCTGAGCTTGGAACTGGGTAGGGAGCAACAAAGGTGCCAGTTCACACCTGTCTCCTTTGAAATGCCCTGGTATGGTGTCTGGTGGTGCTCCATGTGAGGCTGGGACCTCCTCTTGTTCTGGCATTACAGCCTCTCCCTTGGGTGCTGGAGTCTTCTCATGAGCAGTATATTCATAGACCTCTCAGTCTGTCTCCCTGTGCTGAGCTGGGCTGAACAAATGACTTGCTATCACTTTTTCTGGAATTTTTTATCAGGATTCAGTCTGGTGCATATCCTAGATCTGTTTGGAATAGTTTTGTGAAGGGGAGCTTGGCTGGTTGTGCTGCTTCCTATTGTATCTTTGTTCTATCTCTTGAAAAAATTTTCAACTTAAGTGTAAGCCTTTATATTTATCCCCAGAGGAGCAGCAATACCACGTGGCTGGGGTCACTCCAAGACCCAGGACCTGTATAGTGCCTTCTTATTGCCAATAATTCCAGAGGCACCAGCACCACCACCAACTACCCTTAGTCCACTCTTCTCCCAGCCACTCAGGAGAAGGGGCCTGACCCAGACACTTCTGTCAGCTAGGAGGGACCTAGTGCAGGCTCCCTTGCCTCCCCTTAATAAGTAGGGGAAAGTGATTAAGGCCTTACATCACTGGCCCTGGCCCAGTATCAATATCCCTTGGAGAAAGGCAATTTTATTTTTTCATTTATCACCCAAAACTACCCCTCTGACAAATAGTTTCTTACTACATGTTTCTCTTTCTTTCTCTGTGTTAACCAGTCCTGAGCTACACAGAAAACTATCCCCAACCCCCACAGTATGTTTTCTCATCTCCATATTCCTCAGCCTTACCCTACCCATGTTCCACTTCTATCTATGTCTTCCATTACAAGTGTACAAATTTCCCTTTATCCAGGTCATTTTTTTTTTTGGCTTATATTTTCATCAAGTCCTCACTGAGACTGGATCTCCATTTCTTCCCCCCTACCTACAACACTACATAACTACATCCCTGTCCCTCTTCCTTATCACTGGCTCTCTCTTCACATCTTACCCTTACTTCTCCCCTTTACCCCTTCCCCCCCACTGATTCTAGTGTGGAAATTCTAATTATCCTTGTTCATCATTCCTACTAGGAGATTATCCCTTTACCACCAAAACTCAGCCACCTCTTCTCCTTTGAAATCCACAGTATAAACATTTTCTACTCAGTCCACATTATAATGGCTGCTGCATAATGTTCCCAAGTTCATTCATCCTTCTTTCTCAAAGAATTGAGTTCCTGGCTCATCATCGTTTGCTTCTCAAATCATGCCCTTATATTAAGGGATTTCAACATCCCTGTTGGGGTTTCCCTAAATTCCCAATTCCTCAGTTTTCTTAAATTTCATAATCTACCTAGTAAAGCAGTTTTGAACATCAAATGAGATAATGTTCTCCTAAAACCTGATTTCCTCCTTTCCACAAATAGACACAGCATCCACAGTGAGGTACACATGTATGAAATATGTGCGACAAAGGTTTAAATCACATCTGCTCTGGAAGTTTTCTGTGTGGAGACCTCACGCAGCATGCATTGTTGTTGTTCATCATCCATTCTAGAAAAAGACTAGTGACATCATGAGGGTAATGTATTGACTTTTGTGAGGCAGAGTTATCAGCCTCACTGTCTCCTCTAGAACCATCAAAGTCCAGTGGCAAGACAAAAATCAAGACAACTGGCAATGATAGTTGCCAACGCATAGTGGGTGGCCTTGGCATCTTCTATGTCTGACCAAGCTCTAAGCATTCTACACTCCTGAGGAGCAACTTTGGTCTGAGGAAAGTGTTTTGTAAACCTTACTGAAGTTGAATTATTCTTGGAAACTAGAGAAAAGAGAAAAATAACTTGAAAGGTACCAGAAGATGGATATAATATTAGAGATTTACAGTTGGATTGAATCTTTGATATTGAGCCAAATTCCCAAATTTTACAGAGGAACTTAAAGCCCCAAGAATTTAAGTGACTTCTTCACCATCACAGTATAGTGAGGCAGCATTTGAACTCTTATCCTCAGACTCCAAATCTGGCATCCATTCCTCCTGCTATGCTGCTTCTCAAATTATATTGTTTTTCATTTCATTTTATTTTTTTCCTTTTTGTCTTTTTTGGAAGGGCATTTGGGATTAAGTGACTTGCCCAAGGGGCGGCCAGGTAGCACAGCAAGTAAGAGCACCGGCTCCAGTGTTGAGAAGACCTGGAGATCGAATCCCGGGCTCGGACACTTAGCACCCACCCAGAAACACCTGGCCGTGTAACCTTGAGCAAGTTACTTAACCCCAATTGCTTAGGGGCGGCCAGGTGGCTCAGCAAGGAAGAGCACCGGCTCCAGTGTTGGGATGACCTGGAGATCGAATCCCGGGCTCAGACACTCAGCACCACTCCCAGAAATAACTGGCCGTGTAACCTTGAGCAAGTTATTTAACCCTGATTGCTTAAAAAAAAAAAAAGTGACTTGCCCAAGGTCACATGGCTAGTAAGTGTTAAATGTCTGAGACCACATTTGAACTCAGGTCCTCCTGACTCCAGGGCCAGTGCTCTATTCACTGCGGCACCTAGCCACTCCTGTTTTTCATTTTAAGCATGGGGCTATATTGCTGGTAGATCAGGCAGCAACAACATGATGGACAGGAAAGTAGTGCATAGAAGGACAGAAATAGTGTTGCTGCTGACTGGAGACCCTTTATGATCCCCTTTCCTGAGATATAATAGTGGTAGTAAATACTAGGGGCATGTGATGGTAATGGTAATTTGAAGATCTTCCCTGCCCCTTAATAAACCTAAGGGAAGATCTTCCCTGATTTGAAGATCTTTCCCTATCCCCTAATAGACCAAAATTGCTCACATGGAACCTGTGGTGGGTGGAGCAGAGCCCACAGGAATCTGGGAGCGAGAGCAGTTAGAACTGCAGGGAAGAGAGGACACACCCAAGGCAACAGCTAGGCTTGTGAGTATTTGTTACCCCCCTGCTGTGATGGCCAGGCTTGTGAGTGTTTGTGGGAACACAGGTGAAAGGATGGTGTGGCTCCCTGCTGTACTACCGTGTATTAACTTCTTTGTTGCTGTGATGGATTTGGTTTCTTGGTATTGGGATCTGGCTCTCTGGTGTCTGAATAAATGTTTTGCTTCTGTGTGCTATATGAAGAGTCTGTCATATTTTGTGATTGAGAACTATGCGGGCATATTCACAGTCACTGTTGGTGGTGTGAATATTGTTTTGGTGCTTCAGGGCACAGGTTCAAGTTGCTACTAGGAGGATCCTGAGAAGTAGACCTGGGACACCAATAATATTAGATGGCTCTGCAGTACAAAGAGTAGGCCTGCGTAACACTACTGGTCAGTCAGCCACAAAATGTGGCAGCTGTCATGGGAGAAGTAAACATGCTTTTTAGTAGCCACATGGAGCAAAGCAGCTAAAACTGACTGTATTTGGAGACTTAGGGCTCCTAATGCAAAGGCAGCACCAGCATCAGCAGGGGAAACCAATGGACTCCTGACAGAAAGAAGTGGGATAATGCCAGGAGGAATGCTGTCCTTTGACTGAGACCCTTGAGTGGGTGGTGGTGCTAATATTCAGGGAGAGGGAAGGTCACCAAAAGGAAGCTATATCTGTGGCCCATTCCACCTTATTACTATCTTTAATAAAAGTGTTCTTTGCTTAATGTTTTTGTCAGCCACAGGTCAAATGAAAAGTAAGACAACTAAGTTAAATAGTCCCCAAAACCCCTTCTAGCCCTAACATTCTGATTGATCAAGTGCAAGGAGCTACCTACTGCTGTTGGTTTAATGGAGATTATCACAGCCAGATAAGTAATACCACGGTGATTGACAGTTCAGGGAAGATGTGAGATAAATGAAAAGGAAAGGGTCAAGGAGAGAGAAGGGAGTGGGTAGAGAATAGGGTTGCCAAATGGCTGGAATTTGACCAAAGAAATCGGTTGCTTTGGACTTATGGTGGTCTTATGACTTTTTTTGGTTTTAAGTAAAAAACAAACAAAAACTAGTAGAAGCATGATTGGTCAATCAGCTTTATGTCCCCCTCCTTCAAGCCCCTGGTTTCTGATGTGAATACACCTTAACTCTTCATACTGTCAAGTAAAAGGATATTCTATATTTTCCCAGTGAGGGTGGGAGATGAGGGAAGAAAGGAAAGAATCTGGAATTCAAAGTTTTAAAATTAAATGTTAATAAAAAGGATATTCTGTTATATGAAATGTATTGGCAGTGAAAGAATTGAGGTAAAGAAAAAAAATAGAAATGGGTTTTGAAGGTGCTGCTATTACAGCAAGGTAGGACAACTCATTTATTTCTATTTTCTAGTGGTTTCTGTATTATTACTTGTAGACAGACCTCAAAGTGTAATATTGAGAGCTCTTTCCTTAGTCAGGAGACCTGGTTATAGTAGTGGTACAACCTTGGGGAAATCCCTTCATCTTTCTGGGCCATTTCCTCATCTGTACCGTGAAAAAGCTGTAGTAGATTCGAATTGTTTTCCTTGGATCTCTAAAATTTTGTGATTGTGAATCACTTGACCTCTAAGCTGTGAAATGGTTAGAATCACAGGCTGCCAGCACCAGAAGGTATGCTAAGAAGTCATGTAGTTCAATCTCCTTATTTATAAGTGAAAGTTTCTAATTTTCATAAAAAACGCAAAGTACAAACACAGGTGGTAAGGAGCAGGAACCAGATCTCCTGACTCCAAGTCTATACCACAGCAAGGGATCTTAAAATCTACAGTCCAACTCACCCCACAGAAAGCTTAACAACAGACATCTGGCATCAAAACAGTTCTCAAAAATGAGAGATAATAAAGCATTCTAAAAAATATTTTAAAATTCAGTGTGATTTTGACATTTGAAAAATTTAGTATAGCTTCAAAACAATAGTTGATTTGATTCCACAAAGAAAATACATTTTTATGTTTCCTTTATGACCAATAGAAAAAATAAAGTAGAATCCCAATGTTAATTTAAGATCTATATGCTAAAAAAATAAATATATAAATAACATTTCAAATCTAATATCCTGATTCTAACATTTAAAATCTTAGGTAAAATTCAGTGTTTATTTTGTGCAAGCAAATTAACAGATACATCTTATCACTTTACAATATTTGATTTCCATTGTAAAAATATAGAACTTTTTTCCTTTTAAGACCAATTTTGGCAACTTCAATATTTAGAGTTCTCAGGCATTTCATATGTCTTCTTTCAGGCTTTTTCCTATTATTGAACTTTAATTCTTTGCAGATGGGCATCCGGACCTTATTTCCTGTTCCTTACAGGAAGAATATCTGTAATCCAGTAATGAAAAAGAGTTGCAATTTCTTTTGCATGTTCTGAAAAGAAAAAAACAACAACTATACATTATGAATTATAATTTTGGTGTTTTGTCATACATGAACTCTTGAAAATCAAGTAAACTGTGAAGAATCTGCCAGAATGTAAACTTGACATTTAGGAATAGCAAGAAATTTGTTGTAGTAGCATCTCATTTAACTTACACACAAATGGAACAAATGTGTCTTAGAGATGAGAAAATTCTGACAATGTATATGTTACTTTAGCTCTGACCCTTGTAGATTTAGAGTTCTCTTAGAAAAGAACCTTGAAAACCCAAGGTTACCCATTTGGTAAGCCAAATAATATTTAATTTATTCCTATATAGATGTCCATTATGATCTCAAAATTTATCACCAGATGATCAGCTCTTCAGTGTTGAGCTTCTCTGAATTTTGCTAGACTGGGCTTCAAAATAAAGACACTGGAACATAGCTAGTCAATAATCAAAGACTTTCTAACTTAATGGAACTCCTCTGGAAGTCAGGTTTCTGACTTGGCGATAGCCTTTTTTTTTTTTTTTTTAAAGCAATTGGGGTTAAGTAACTTGCCCAAGGTTACATGGCCAGGTTTTTTTTTTTTTGCGTGGGTGTTAAGTATCTGAGGCCAAAACTGATCCTGGGTCCTCCCAACTCCGGGGCCGGCACTCTTATTCACTGCGCCACCTAGCCACCCATCTTTTTTTTTTTTAAGAGCAGGCAGCAAGCATTTATTAAGCACTACTGTGTGCCAAGCATTGTACTAAGAGAATATAAATACACACAGATAGAAACAGTTCCTGCACTTAAGGAGCTTACACTCTTTAAACAAAATTTTTATTGATTTTTTTTCTTATATCACCATAGTTATCCCAAATATCTGTCCCGTTCTCCTTCCCAGAAAGATATCTCATATGAAAATTATTACTTTTTAGTGGGGGGAAAAATCAGCAGAACTGGTTGCTATACAGTTATCTCTTCCACATTGTGACTTTCCCTATTGTAGTTTTGATATATCATGGGTCAGCATAAGAAATTAAATGGGAATTTGGGGGGAGTTTTGCAGAAGCTGTAGATGACACACAAAGGTCAGCAGATGACACAGAGTCTATGACAAAACACTTAACCCAAATTTTGCAATAAGGTACTCAAAACACAAAACACAGGGTGTAGGGTGAACACAAAACCCAAAATACACAAGAAATAGAAAAAAATTCAGATTTCTTCTCCAGCACAAAGAGAGGCCCAAAAACTTTTACACAGATTTTCCAGATCATGGGGGCACTATGCTCCTAATCCCCGTGGTGTGGAAGGGATAACTGTATTGAAAAGTCTGAAAACATGTGCAATGTGTAATGCCTATGGACCTCCCACTTCCATGAAAGGGTGAGTTGGGGGTATCTTCTCATATCTCTTCATTTGACTCCCATATGTTCTTTATAATTTACTGTGTATATTTTTTCTTGGCTCTACTTACTTTACTCTGCATCAGATAATAATAGATCTTTCCATGGTTCTCTGTATTTATCATACTTATTATTTTTTATAGCACTTTAATATTCTATTATATTAACAATTTGTTTAGCCATCCCCCAGTTGATGGGCAGTTAGGTGGTACAGTGCTGGGCCTGGAATAAGGAAGATTCATCTTCATGAGTTCAAATATAGTCAATAGCTGTGTGACCCTGGGCAAGTCACTTAATCGTTTGTCTCAGTTTCCTCACCTGTAAAATGAATTGGAGAAGGAAAGCAAACCATGCTCGTGTCTTTGCCAAGAAAATCCCAGGGGCATCCAGGTAGCATAATGAGTAAGAGCACCGGCCCCAGTGTTGAGATAACCTGGGGATTGAATCCAGGCTCAGATACTTAGCACCACACCCAGAAATAACTGGCCGTGTAATCTTGAGCAAGTTACTTAACCCCAATTGCTTACCAAAAAAAAAAAAAAAAAGAAAGAAAATCCCAAATAGATTCACAAAGAATTGAACACAACTGCAAAATGACTGAACAAACAACAATTGATAGGCATCTATTTCATTTCTGATTCTTACCTGTCACAAAAAGTACTGTTATAAATATGGGGAATTTCTTCTTATTGATGGCTTCCTTGGGGTATAAGCCCCAGTAATGGAATATCTGGCTCAAAGGGTATGGGCATTTTTGTCACTTTATTTGCATAATTCTAAATTACTTTTCAAAAAGGTCATACTATTTCACAGATCCACCAACAATGTACTGGTGTTTCTCTCCTTCCACACCCCCTCCAACATTTACTATTGCCATTTTTTTGTCATTTGTTTTTTTCCAATTTGCAGGGTATAAGGTGAAACATCAAGGTTGTTTGTATTTCTCTAATCATTGGTGATTTGGGGCACTGTTTTTTTTTTTTTTTGCTTTTATTTTGGAGGGCAATTGGGTTTAAGTAACTTGCCCAAGGTCACATAGCTAGGTTTTTTTGTTTGTGTGTGTTAAGTGTCTAAGGCCGGATCTGAACTCAGGTCCTACTGACTCCAGGGCCAGCACTCTACTCACTGTGCCACCTAGCCGCCCTGGGGTATTGTTATTTTAAAAAAATATATACTTAGTTCATTAATGCTTTCTTTCTTTTTATTTTTTTTTTTGCTTTTTAGAGAGGGGAAGGTAGGGCAGTTGGAGTTAAATGACTTGCCCAAGATCACATGGCTAGTTTTGTGTTAAGTGTGTGAGGCCAGATTTGAACCCAGGTCCTCCTGACTCCAGGGCTGGTGCTCTCTTTACTGTGCCACCTAGCTACCCCTAATGCTTTCTTCTATTGTTAATATGTCTAGAGAACTGAATGTGGTAGTAGAAAGACCTAACTTCAAGTCCTTCCTCTGTGACAATATATGTGACATATATTGGTTTATAATACTGGGTAATTCACTTAACCTTTCAATGCTCTAGGAATTTCTCTCACTAAATGTTGCAGAGATGGTGCTGAACTACACTGGTGAAAGGGGTTTCCTCATATGGGAGTTTCTTCTATTAATGATGTCACAAGTTTAGCCCCTAGTTTCACTATTCCTTATTAAAATGCTTTTAAAGATAATTATTGTTTCTATGTTATTCTTTCACCCACTTGTTATTTAGGATAGTGTTACTTAGACTAATTAGGTTTGTTTCTTTTGTTTCTATCACCTTTATTGATCGACATTTTTATTGCAGTATGCTCTGAAATGGATATGTTTATTTTCACATTTATTTATGATGTCTTTGTGCTCTGGTATTTGATCATTTTTTGGGAATGATCCCTATGATGCTCATAAATATGTATATTCTATAATATTCTCATTTAGAAATTGCCAGAGGTTTTTCAATTCTAATTTTTCCATTGCTTTTTGGATCTACATATTAATTTGTTCATCTTTTTCTTAGATTTACCTACGCTGACAGAAGAATATTAAAGTATATCGTTGATATTTTGTTACTTTTTGCAATTTGTCTAGTGTTTTCTTTAGGAACTTGGATGTTATGTAATTTAAAAATGCACACACATATATGTATGTATGTGTATATACACATGCACACATATCTATATATCTAATAATATCATTTTACCTTCGTTGGTGTCATAATATAGTTTCCCTGTTTACCTCTCTTTTGACATGATCAATTTTATCTTTGCCTTAAGTGAAATAATGATTGCAATTCCTACCTTTTGGGGGTAATGAACTAAAACATAACACATTTTATTCCAGCTCCTAATTTTCAATCTGTAGGGGCTGGCCTTAGATTTAGGACATTGTTGGTCCATATCCCATCTCTGACATATACTGCCATTGTGACTCTGAGCAAGTCATTTCACTTTTTAAACACTCAGGAAAGTCTATAAAACTATCATCAGCTGTTGATTTGGAGCACCAGAAGGTGTTTCATTACTGGGAGCTCACTTTTCTGATGAAATCACATGCCTGGATGCCCCCAAAAGTATCTCTATCTTTCATTTTCTTAACTGGTAAAATATATTTCATTGATGACTTTTATCCTTATATCAAAGTCATTTGTTGAGGGGAAAAAAACCCAAACATCTTCACTCCAGATTGCATCTTCCCTTATGTCAAAGAAAATCAGCTAAGTACAAATATCTGATATAGTGACTAATCTGACAAAGTAAACACCATTCTTCCCTAACAGGTCCCTGTATCTTAGGAGAGAGATATGTTTCATTATTTGTACCTTCATTAGTTTAAAAATTACTCAGAGTCCAGCTTCAGTCATCTTTTTCATTTATACTGGTATAGTCACTGTTACATATGAGTGATTCTAATAATTTCAATCTATATTAGTTCTTTAAAAAATGCTAGCTTCTCTGAATTTTATATGCTCGTAATTTCTTACTACATATTGATATTCTGTTATATAACATAATTTTTTGTTTGTTTTCTTAGTCATTCCTGAACTGATGGGCATACTCTTTGTTTCCAGCTCTTTGCAATCACAAAGTATGCAGCTATAAATATTTAAATATGCTTTATAATTTGAGATAAGCATTTTGCAATAAGTAATTCAGTATTCCTTATATTTTGCAATAAGTATACTAGATGCAGCAAATTGTTTTGCTGGCTTTCTTCAGTTTTCTATTCTCTTCCATTTTGCTGATGAGTTTAATCCATTTATATTTAGAGTTATTAAGTTTATGTTTTGTTTAATTTATTTTTATTATTTTTCCTCCTAATTTAAATCTGCACTTAGTCCTTGAAGGTTATTTCATATCCTTTCCATTTTCCTGATCTTATTCCCTGAGTTTATTATTCTCTATCACTCCTTTTATGAAACTATAAAGAGTATAGTACAGAAGATTACTTCTCTCACCTCCTTCCCCCCTCTAATTTGAATAACATTTCATTGGTAGTACCCCTTTAAAAAAAAACCCCCAAACAACCCTTTCCTTAC
Source organism: Petaurus breviceps papuanus (assembly GCF_028583685.1). Taxonomy (NCBI): domain Eukaryota; kingdom Metazoa; phylum Chordata; class Mammalia; order Diprotodontia; family Petauridae; genus Petaurus; species Petaurus breviceps. Next base: position 477,321 of record NW_027187309.1, read on the forward strand.
TACTTTCCCCTTCTACTACATGCTAGTAGTATCTATCATCTCATTTGTGGGCTTTTTCTTTTTACATACTCCTTATATTTTGTGTCCATAATTCAAGGTGGAGCACCTGGAAAAAAAAGACAACATTCCTTCCTCTATCCAGCTCATCTGTTAGTCAGGGAATAAGCATTCCCTCCTTGGAGAGGAAATATGCATTTACATAGCACCTACAAGGTGCTAGGCACTGTGTAAAGTATTTTTAAAATATCATTTAATTTGATCCTCACAATAACCATATGAAGTTATTATTCTCATCTTATAGTTGAAGAAAGTGATGCAAATAGAAGTTAGGTGATTTGCCCCAGGCCACACAGCCACTAAGTATTTAAGCTAGGTTTGAACTCAGATCTTCCTGACTCTATGGTCTATCCACTGTGCCTCCTGTCTCAACAACTTAACTACTCTGAGAAATCTAGTTTCTATCCTTAATTCATCCTTTAATTCTTTTATTGTTCTTCTGACCCATTCTGGGGGTTTTTGTAGTTGTTCCAATGTCATATTCTAGAGTTTATAATAATCCTTTCCTTTTCTTCAAGGATTTCTTTACCTCTGAATATGTTCCTTACATTGGAATATTTTCACATTTGCTTGATAATTTTTTCCCCTTCTTTATCCATCTGTTTGCTTATCTGTAATGTAATTCCCATCATAACTTCTTTCCTATCCCTTTCATGCCTTTTGTTATTTATTACTTTACTCTAAATGGCATGTTACATGCCCCCATATAATGAGGAGATTTAGTCACCTCAACTCAGCGACTTTGCTAGAGGTCATTTTCCTTTACTTCTTATAGTTAGGCTATTTTATTTTCTTTAGTTTGTTGCCTTTCAAGTTATTTTGGGGTTGCTGAGTGGGGGGAAGGTTTATGTCCCACATCTCATTTGATCTTTTGTCAAAAAGTCACTTTTTGAGGGGTTCTAGGTAACACAATGATCTGCCCTACACTGCTGATACTTTCTCTACTCTTTGGAAGCTTGCTCTTTCTAAATTATTGGGACAGGTCTCCAAGACAAAGGTGATGTGGGAAGAGAAGGAAGTAATTTAGCTGAATCAATGCTAATAGGAGACAAAAAAATGGCTGCAACTGATAGACTATCTGATACCATTCAGTCATGCCATGCTTTGTGTAGAATTTAGAACCTGGATCTAGTTTGTGTAGGTAATAAGAAGGTAATAATGGGCACAATATGGCAAGCTACAATATAGTCTTCTGTTTTTTTTTTCCTACACTTACCTTGAGGGGAACTGTATCCTCTTTCCTTTCTTGTTGTTATTTTCATTATTTTATTTGGTACATTTCTTAAGTATTTTGAGGAGGCCATAATAAGAGCAATATATTTTAGCCATCTTCCTGGCAGTATTACTTGAAGCCTTTAACCAGGTCTGATCTATTAGAGTTTTATGTTCTGTTAGAAGAGATCTTAGTAGAATGGGACTGTAATATGAGGTGTTTATTTCATTTATTTTTCTTAATATTTGCATTACAAAAGGATTTACATGAAAAATCCTTTAAGTAGTAAGTTTCCAAGTCTATTAAAAGAAGAGTGACAAAAACCACTGATTTGCATACAACTGGTCAGGTACATAGTCTCCAATACCTTATTGTGGTGTAAAGGTAACCCTAAATTCCTAAATCATATTATGTCATAAGCTCTGGCAGATCCTGCCAAATTGGAAATACTTCATCTTCAGGGTCAGCATTGGAATGTATGGTATAACTCTAGTGCAGAAAACCTCATCACCAGAAGTTTGGTCACTTAAAAAGCCAAGACTTTTTTTAGCCATACAACTCATGAAGATGGCCTGTGAGGGTGTTGGTGAAGGGAAAACCCATCATGAAAATATAGATCATCTTCAGTATTCTAGTACAATCAATTCATTGATATGAAGGTACTGAGAAATATATTTACTACATAAAGTGAGACATACCTGTGGAGGCTATCTGAGAAATTCAGTTGCAAAGTCAGGTAAGACACTTTTGCACTATGACAATATGACAAATAAACAAAACAAAACAAAAAAAAACCCCTAGAGAGTAAAAATACCATGAAAGACTAAGTTTGTATACATCTACCTCTAATATATGTGATAACATGCTTAAAAATGATTTTTATCATTTAAAAAATTCATGCTATTCTATATCCAAAGTCTTTCTCAATTTATACTTTGAAATATATACATATGTATCATAAAATTAACTTTTTGTATGAGGCATAAGATTAACCTTTATTACTACCTATTGTCCTTTTGCTGTGTACTTAGAACAGCAAGACAGTCAAAATAAAAAAATAAGCAAGGGATCATGGATGGGATCGTAGATCTGAAGCTGAAAGATAGCTCAGAGGCCAATTTAGCCAATCTCCTTATTTTATGGCTGATGAAACTGAAGACTTGGGAAGTTAAGTGACTTGCCCAAGATTCTACAAGTACTTAAGTATCAGATGTGGGATCTGAACCTAGGTCCAGTGACTACACAGCCAGTAATCTTTCCATTAGAGTGTGATGAGGTATTAGTCTTATGTGTTTGATATTAATCCTAAAGTAAATGTGCACTGACCTTAAATTCAGTAGAAAAACTTCTTTTTCTGAATTAGAATTAAAAGTGGACATGGGAAAAATAATTTGAAAAAACTATCAGTTTCAAAAGTAGTATGTAGGAGGGTTAACTCTACTATAGATTCTCTTTTTTGAAAAACAAAAAATCCTTTCTTTTTATAAATCTGACACCATATGTCAAACTCTGGCTCAATTGCCATTTTCTCCATGAAGTCATCCCTGATCAGTCCAAACCAGTGATTTTTCAATTCCATAATCTAATAACATATATTACCTGTACATTATTTGATACTTTAATTACATAGAAGTTTATGACATCACTTGTATAAAAAATATTGTTATTTATGTTACCAGTTTTAAAAATATTTTATTTTTATTTTCAATTCCAAATTCTTCACTTCTCTTCACTCCTCCCCTACCCATTGAGGTTAGAAAGAAATGATGCTCATTATACATATGAAGCTATGTACAACATATTTCCATATTACCATGTTACAAAAAAGGAAAAAAAAACAAGGAAAATAAAGAAAAGAAATAAAAATGTTTCAATCTGCACTCAGACCATCAGCTGGAGGTAGATAGCATTTTACATCATGAGTTCTTTGGTGAGGTGGCAGATCACTAATATGCATCAGTTACCAAGTCTTTCACAGTTGATTGTCTTTACAACATTGCTTCTACTATGTAGATTGTTCTCCTGGTTCTACTTGCCTCACTTTGCATCAATTCATGTAAGTCTTCCCAGGTTTTTATGAAACTGTCTACTCCATCATTTCTTATAGCACAATAGTATTCCATCATATTCATAAACCATAACTTGTTCAGTCATTCCCTAATTGATGGGCACCCTTTCAATTTCCAACTCTTTGCCATCACAAAAAGAGCTAGTATTAGTATTTGGCTTTCTCCAACTAGACTTCATACTTCTTGAGGGTAGAACCTATGGTACATAGTTCTTTGCATGTTCCCTTAGGGTTACCATAATGCTGATATGGTAGATACTTAATATCCTGCATGGAAGTTAAATACTGATTATCTTCCCTTGTTGGCTTTCAGAATTGAAAGGTATAGGAAATCTACTAATTTATTCCAGCCAAGAAGATAAAGGAAGAGAAGAGGAAGAGATAAGTTCTACTCAAGATAAAACTATAGAAGACTTGCATTTGGGATTTATAACCATTCTCTAAACTAACCACAGAATGGAAAATTGGAGTGGTTGTATATTGTCCCCTAAACAAATCAAAGAAGCAATGAAAGTGTTTTTCTTTGGGACTATGTTATTCAACTAAACCACATGAATATCATTGCATATCCTGATCCATTATTATTTTCTTAAGGTTTTTTTAGGCAAACCTTGAGAACATCATAAACACTATGATTAATAAATTGCAGTACATACCAGGAGGCATCATGCATTGTTCCTGGAACTGTTCCAAAGCACTCTTCAATCTTTCAGTATCTTGTAAAAGTACCAGAGTTTTCATCTGGTCCAAAAGTATAATATCAGAGGAAGCTATGCGATGAAATTCAAGATGTTTAAAAACCTCCTGGATAGTTTCCAAACAGGCAGATGAACCAGAAGATTTAAAATTACCTAAAGAAAACAAGGCAAGACCACTTAGCATTCTATTCAGCGATAATTTACATTTTATGGTGTTTTTAAACCTATGACAATTTTATATCACTCAAGAAGAACCTCATACAAAAATACTGTAGGTCAGTGTTACAAAAGGGATAGTCATAATACTACCTGGTGTTTATGTATAACTTTATGGTGATACTTTTATGAATATAATTTCATTTGATTTTCACAATAATTCTCTAAGATGGACAGAGTAAAGTAAGCACCTGGAATACAGGGCTTGTCCCCAAATCTATTGACCATCCCATGTTGGTTTCCTGAAGTACAGTAATCTGGCAAATGATTTGGAGGGCAGGGCATACATACATGCATGCATGCACATACACATATACAGTATAAAAAGGGACCTGAATAAGAACAAAAATCTAAAATTGACTTTTACTACATAGTTATGTTTATTATGCTGAATAGATTTATTAATTTATTTTTAGGTATTAATTAGGTAACAAATTAATTAATTCATTAATAGGTATGTGCAAGTATCTTCCCAACTGTAGCACATTGTATTTGAAAAACATGTGCAAAGCTAAGGAGATAGCCAAATCAAAGACAAAAGACATTTCCATGTTTGTGAAATATGTAAAAAACAAAGAACTAGTAGACTTAAAAAATAAAGCAACAACTACAGACAGTGGAACTACTGTAAAAATTTTTTGTATGCTTTTAATTGTAAATTATTTAAAAGTGGTTCCATAACAAATGATTATTTTTAAAAAATCAGGATTCAAAAGAAGAAAAAAACTTACAGTTCAACCTCACTTTATGTAAAATAAAGGTTGGTTCACAAAATAATCACTCAGATTTTTGTACTGGTTTTTAAAATGTAGCATCATAGGAGCTATGTGACCAGCAGTATAAAGGAAAGGTACAGCAAGACTCTTTTGGGTAGAGTCAAACAAACTATGAATTCACCTAACTACACTGTCATCTAGTAAACTTTTTCCATATTGCCCACAAGACTTTTATGAGTTTTCATATCAAATACTTGGATGAAATCAAGCTGTACTGTCTATGGTATTCCTCTGATTTGCTAGTAACTAATCCTAACTGGAAAGGATATTAGGTTAATTTAACAGGAATTGTTCCTTGTGAATCTATATAGATTGGTTTACATGTCTCTTAAGATCCTTTCCTGATCTTGCCCTATGATCTCATGAAGAAGTGAATCAAGATGGCAGAGACTGGAAGAAGGGATGCCAGGCAATTCTGGTCCTCAGGACTGGCTATGTATGCATTTCAGAACCAACTACATAAAAGTGATAACTGAAGCCATGATAGTGAATGACATTGGAGGAATAAAGCACAGAGGAAGGGAGGAGAGGGCCCAGGACATAGCCTTGGTGGGGAACAAATCTTGGGAGCAAGAGAAAGAAGATGAATCAGTGAAGGAATTTAAATAGTGCTTAGAGAGGAGAAACAGGAGAGAACGTGTCATGGAAATTGAGGAAAGGGTCTATTAAGAGGGAATGGGCAGCTGATGGTAGCAAATGATAACAGAAAGATGAGGGAGGGAAAGCACTGAGAAAATTTTAGGGTTTCATAAAGAAGAGTTATTTGTTAAATCCAATGCTCGAGACCTGAATATTTTTTTTTTTATCAGAGTAAGGAAAGGATATGGAGCTTGTAAATAGTTAAAACAATAGCTATCTTTCCACAATCAGAATATCCCTTTTTATGCAAGCAAAATATTCTATACCTTGTACATCTAAATACTCTGACTTCACCATGTCCCTATATCAGGGGGTACCTTTCCCCCACGCAGATTTTCAGCTTCATTTTGTGTGTTGTCATGCCCCATTAGATTGTAAACTCTTTGAAGGCTGGGACTGTCATACCTTCTTTGTGTCCCCAGAGCTTAGCACAGTATCTGGCACATGGTAGCTGCTTAATAAATATTTATTGACTAACTGCCTAAGTTCACTAGGAAGGGTATGGCCTAGAATAGTGAATGTGGGAATACATGAGAAACCATGATCCTATGCTGGTGAGAATATTTCATTGTTGGCACACCACTAAATCAAAGTCTGTCTCTAAGGACTTTAGGAGGGACAGTTGTGTCCATTTCCTGGATCCTAGAAAAAGACTTTCTTATACATGCAAAGGACAATCTAGCTAGCATCACCCCGTTTCTTTATCACATCACAAAATGTTTTCCCCATGTTATTACTGAGCTCTATATAGTCTTGTATTCGGGTTCACGATTTTTGATGCTTGTCCTAGTTTCTTCCTTTCCCTGTCCTATCTATCCTGATCTGGTTTTCTGGGCATCTCCTTTAATATTGGCTTTAATCAATTAATCTCTATTCCTGTTTGATCCCTCACCTTTGGAATTTCTTGAATATCAGTCAGTCACTGGGGATATCCTTTCACGAATGGTGCAGCTGAGCCTTTGCTCTGCCTTCTGGCCCTGAATTTGTCTTCTCCAATCAAAAAGTAGAGAGTATTTGACAAAAAAAAATCCCTTCCAAATCAATAAGTCTATGGTAGAGGGGGTAAGTTTATTCTGTGTTGTTTCAGAAGATAGAAGTTAAGAGGAGATAAATTTTTACCATGGTTTTCTAACAATTAAGGTACCCAAGAATGGTTTCTGTCAGGTAATCAATGATTGCCAAAGTAACACTTCAATTCACTGAACTAAAAGTCTTTAATGGTATTGTAAGTGGCCTTTATTTATTTATTTTTTTGGAGGGGGGAAAGGCAAGGCAATTGGGGTTAAGTGACTTGCCCAAGGTCACACAGCTAGTAAGTGTGTCAAGTGTCTGAGGCCAAATTTGAACTCAGGTCCTCCTGACTCTAGGGTCAGTGCTCTATTCATTGTGCCACTTAGCTGCCCCTGCCTTTATTTTTTTTTTAAGTTGCTGAATTCTCTGAGAACTAGAGTTTTTTTTTTTGCAATGTGAATAGCTATCCAATATCCAAATTTCTAAGTTTTTATTTTCATATATTTAGAGTTTTTAAAGCAAGTTAAATTCGAAAAACAATAATTGACATAGCCTGTATACTACAGTTTGTTGAGGTAAACAACAAAAAAAAATATCTATGAAATATGCTGGTGTTAAAGGGAGGGCGACTTATGCCTCTGGAAACTGAACTATCACCAGTAACTACAGAATCTGAGAAATGTGTATGTATATAATTTCTCAGCAGAGCCAGAACTACTCACCTAAGAATAGATGAAGTTCCCTCTGTTCCAGGTTGCTGCCTCAGAAAGGAACTTGGCTATTCCCAGGCATGTGATTCCAGCCATCAGCTGAGAAAAAGATGCAGAACTGCAGGCACATGTGCCTTTTAGAACTGGCATGTGTTGGAAAGTTAGTTTTTCAAGCACAAAGCTGGACCACCATGGACAAGCCATATCCCACTGCTGAGATTTTCTCCTTTTTTGGTGGTTTGCTAAGGGAATGCAACTATTACAGACAACTGCATCTCACTAGGAAATGAGGAGAAAGTATGCAGCTGCTAGGAATGTGGAGGAGGGTAGAAGTGATAAGGCAAGGACATTTTATTTCAAAGCTTATTTTAAGATTTTTTTTTTATAGCTCAATCTAACAAGTATTCTTTTATCAATTCTTGTAACATTTCTGGAAAGAACTGGAAAGAGGGCAGTAGTGAAGCCTTCATAGTTACCTTCATTTACAGTGAAAGAATGTTGGCTTTGGAACCTTAGGTTTGAATGCCAGCTCTGTGCTATCTGTGTTAACTTGGGAGTGACTCTTGACCTTTCTTGGCCTCAAGTTTCCACATCATCTGGTGTCTATCATAAGCTTCTATATAGTTACTGTATGTTTTGATAGCACAAAGCCACTATAGGATGGGGAAGCTAAATTGATTTTTAAATGAAGACAATACTAAAATATAATTCAGAAAAATCTCCAAATGTAACTTGAGTATTCTATCACACAGTTTGTCTGTGAGTTGATAGAATACTTAGAATATGAGGGTACCTTTCATGTCATCTAATTCAACCTTGCTACCAATCCAGAAAACACTTATATGTCTGATAGATGACTATCCAAATCTTGATTTAATACTACTTTTGGGGTGCACATGAAGTAAATTCCTCCATCTTCCTTCCATTTCATCTGTTATACTGCCTTCCCTCTTTCTGTAATCTATTACAGTGACAATATCCCTTCCATTTTTGTTTCTGTTGATACTTCACCAAATGTTCTTCATGTATGTCTTCTTAATATATAGTGTCACTAATACTTCCTCTTCACCCACTTAACTTATTCTGTTCCTTCTGAGTAAGATTTATCCTTCCAGAGACTTGGTAAGAGAATACGTTGCTTTAAGAACAGATCAACTAAGACCATAAGCAGAAGACATACTACAGAGTCCCTAATTATGGGAAAACACTCTGCCTACCCAGGAGCAAATAAAGGTTAAAAAAAGACAAGGTCTATTACTACTTCTCTGGCTAATCAATAGTTTCAACAAACCCCACACCAAGGACAGTGCAATAAGACCCTAGAAAGTTATCTTTACTGCTCTATGTTGTTATTCTAGAAATATGTTCCTTAAAAGTTGTAATTTCAACTTCTGTTTTGCTTAAACTATTCACATTTATGCATATATATGAATATCATCTCATTCTGTATTCACTTCCCTTCTTTGAGTACATTCTTTGCTTGGTTATGTTTTTAGAAGTGGATTAAACAATGACAAATCTATGAGTACCTTTTGAAAGTTTATCTGAGTTAATTCTCATTTTTAATGAACAATGATTTGCATATTTGTCTCTCAGTTTATTTCCCAGATGTGATCATTTACATTTTAATTTTGCTAAATTAATAAATTTAGACTCCTATTTTCAAAGAAGGACCACATGAGTCGTTCGATAAAATATGCCAAGTCACACTAGTGCCAAAGACAAAAAAATTCGGTTTATGAGACTGCTAGAGCATGTGTATATGAAAAGCTCAAATCCAGGGAATTTGTCAATCAACCTTAGGCATTATTCTCAGTTTTGTGGGATATACAAACTTGATAAACATGCCTTCTATGACTTTATTCAAGATACTGATAAAAATGCTGAATTAGGATGAGTCATAGAGGATTTCCTCCAGAATAACAATTATTCATCGATAAACTCTGAGTATGTTGTTTAAATAGCTAAATCCATCTAATGACTATCAGTCTCTGAATTTCCATTTTGTCCACAATGATATCATGAGACCAACCAGACTGATCCTTGTCAACATATACCATACTAATAGTATACCCTCAGTCTCATAACTATCAAAAGAAGAAATATAATTAATATGGCATATCTTTCTAGTAAACCCATATTGGCTCCTACAGATTATCTTTTTTTTAGAAAAATCACCAAGGGCAGGGATTTAAATACCTATACAAATGTAAGGCATTATCATTAGTATTAATAAATAGTAATTATTTCACTATCACATATTAAATACTCCTGTACATACAACAAGTTCTTAATAAAGGCATGCTAAAAATATTAAGTAGGTAGAAAAGAGAGAGGAATAAACTATTAATACTTTTACTTCCAATGAACTTAGGAAAATAAAGTTGCAGAATTTTCCAAATTCTTTAATTTATTTTTAATATATATTAATATATTATATTTATAAGATATTTATAACTTAGGAAAATAAAGTTGCAGAATTTTCCAAATTCTTTAATTTATTTTTAATTTATATTAATATATTAATATATTATATTTATAAGATATTTATATATATTATATTTATAAGATAGGTGGTCAGCATTAATTATGCTTCTATATAAAATAAATATAATCTACACAATATAGATCTTTGTGTAGATTATTTTATATACAAGCATAATTAGTGCTGACCACCTATCTTAAAATGAAACTATTAATTTGTTTTGTGAACATTATCCTCCTTAAGAACTTTGCTAAGGCTGACTGCAATTTGCTCCATTAGGTATATCTTGAGTCAGTATCCAACGTATAGACATATTAGTTTGGAAGAGTTAAAGCAGCCTAAATTTGTCTCTCTACTATTTATTTATTTTGAATATTCTATGGAGAAACATGAATGACACTGCCTGTTCTTCCAAATTCAAAACTAGCACCATTATTCTAAAGATGAAAGAGGAGAGAACATACTGTCAGAGAAATAAATTTCTTGTGTTGCCTGCAAGAAGTCTAGGATGCCATCTGCCTTTTCACTGGTATCTTTAAAATCTTCTCCTTCGCTGTTGCTTTCAGGCTGGTACGTAAAACAGATGCCAGTGGCTTTTGTTAGTAGGCCAGCTGCTCTCTTCCTTTCCTTTTGCTGTTTCTTTTTCAGTTTCCTTTTTTTATTTTTGCTTATTGGTGGACCATCTGTATGCTGTGGCTGTGATTTTTCTTGTAAATGGTTCTTATTCTTATCGAATTCTGTTTGTTCTACGTGGACATTATGGGGATTTTGCAAAATATTTTTTGGTTTCCGCTTTCTTCTTCTTCTTCTCTTTGGTAGCTCTTGAGATTTCTCTTCTGTAAAATGAAATTAATCAGTATAACAAGATTGTAGCAAACATCTTGGTCCACATTAATTTAAATAATCTAATTTAATTTCATATCCAATACTTGGAAGCAGTATAGCATAATGAAGAAACATCCTAAAAGTCAGACTAAGTCAGCCTAAGAGTCAAGAAGACCTGGGTTCAAATCTTGCTTCTGACCAAAACTAGCTGTACGATTCTTAATTCTAGTGCCTTTCTTCTTGAAACGATTTTCTGTTTATTCTATTTATAGCTTGCTTGTTATCCCCAGCATTAGATCCCAAACTCCTTGAGGGAAGGGGATTTTTTTTTTGCCTCTTTTTGTATTGCACTTAGGAGAGACTCTGGTACACAGTTGGTGCTTAATAAATGTTTACTGAGTAGGCAAGTCACAATTAGTGCCCCGGGCAACTCTCTAAGACTCTTAAGTTGTAGAGCAAATGCCAATCTGTATTAGTAGGGGGGACTTCCTCACTTGTTGCTCCCTATAGCAATGAAATTACAGGTCTAGCCAAGAACAACAAATCAAATAACAAACTGTAGATAACAGAGGCTTAAAGTATTGGAGGAAAAAAGCATTTCATCACTACTGTGTTAAATGGAAGTTCTCACTCTCTCTAGTTTTGCCAGATATTCCTTTGTATCAATCATCTTATTGTCTTCTTTTTGATCCAAACTCTTCCCCACCAGGCCATTTAATAAAATTACTTTGTAGTACATAATTTATTTCAAAATAAGTGCTTTATGTATTTGGTTCATTGGAGGATATTTCTATACTTCACTCTCAAATGTTGTAACTCAGGGATTCTCAAAGTCTAGCTTAAGATTTACTGATGGTCTATATGAGTCTCTCTAGCTGGCTCATGGACTAATCTCTTAAAGTAGTAATGTTAAAACATGATGGTGTCTATGCTTTTTGCCCCCCTAGCATGAGTAATTTATTTGGGGATAATTAGTTTAATAAATGACAACCAAAAAATATCACATACTAGACAACTATCTCACTGGCAATATTTTAAAGTCAGGCCACTGATCTTGCATTTTGGTTCTAAATAAGAGTGTAATGCTCAAATGGATCTCATTACTATGGGATTTCCAATGATGCATGCAAATTTTCTATGTTTGCCTAGCCTATGAAACACTTTTCTACACATTTCTCTTAAGTTTTCAACAGATAATCCATCCAATGTGATGAGGAACTCCCTCATTTATCTTGGCATCATAAAGATACCAATGGTAGATATAAACAATTAATTAGTTATTCTTCAGTCTCTTTTTGTCTCAAACATTTTACTGATTACATCCTTTACTATTCTGCTTCTCCTTTGGAATCCCTAGTTTGTAATATGATGCAGTTTGTACAAATCTACCATTCATTTCTCCATTGCAGGTTAGATAGCAATCAATTTCAGTTCTTTGAGGATTGTACTATTTCATGACTTGTAGCATTAAAAGGATGCCCCTTGTGCTTCAGGGAAAATTGAGGGGCCTTAAATGAACTTTACACTTCCTACAAATTACTTTTACAAACTTTATTTTTTTAATAAATTTTTTTTACAATATTTACAAACTATTAAATTCTGGATCCTACTCAATGATCACTTTTTGTATCTGTCCAAGATATGGTTGTCCATCTAACAGATACTGTAATCTGAAATAAAAATTAAAAAAAAATCTGTTGGTTACAGAATCCTAAAAGGCTGCAAGTCTATGATATAGCGAGATTAAATGAAGGAAATATGAGGCTTAGCTTGGAGAAGAGTGACATGATAGCTTTAATTTAGCATAATATTTGTAAACTGCTTACTATAGTAGTGCCTGGCACATAGTAGATTAGTAGGTGTTATATAAATGTTTGCTATCATTATTATGATTTATATTATTACTGTTATAGTCTTTAATTATTTGAAAGACTATGACATGAAAAAAGGACTTGCCCTGTTGGACTCTGGGGGAAGAACTAGGAGCAGTTGGTAGAATTTGTAAAGAGGTAAATTTTGGTTTGCTGTCAAGAAAGACTTTGTAACAATCAGACCTATCCCAAGGAGGAATGGGCTGACTTGACAGTTTGAGTTCTTTTCATGTAATGTCTTCAAGAAAGGACTGGATGACCATTTGTTGGGTATGCCATAGTGGGAATTCTTTACTGGTTATGGACTGGTGTACATAAATACCAAGTTCCCTTCAAACCTTAAATTTCTAAGATTATGTGATAGAACTAGAACTGAAAAGAAGAAAAAGATTGGGCCAGATTGCATTGCAGAAACTGTACAGTGTTTTCAATGATCCTGAACAATTTTGACACAAAACCCTACATTTTTGCATCAGTCTTTTGATGATGCTAATATGATTGCAAAACATAGAAGGCTATTATCTCTGAAGAATCAAATTTGTGTGAAATACAAAGAGCTATGGAGATATGCATGCTAGGAATAAACAGACTGCAATATTATTTTCAATGATAATTTATGTGTAAGAAATAGCTTAAAAGATATCATCTAGGAAATGTATAATTGGGAAAGGAGGGGACTTGTCATATAGGAAAATCAAGGTGGACAAATGGAGAAATGGACAGCATTAATACTAAAAGACACTGAAAGCATCAGTACCCATAGTATATAAAAAGACTTAGTGAATGGCCTCCAGTGAATTGATTAGATATATTGTACAAACTTTGATGGCAAGGCACATGGGAATTAAACAGGCAGGGAAGGTATGATTGCACTGTATTCTGCACCAGAGGGAGAATTCATATCAATGGATCAAAAATTTACTGACAATGAAATATAGCGAAAAATAACTTTTAAGAGAAAAAAAGGCAAGGATTAGGTTAATGGGAAGAAGGCCTGAAATACTATTCCAAATTTGGCATTTTCTTACTAAATTTGGGGTGGGGGGGCAATCACCTCTTCAGCTTTAGGTAAATTCTATTATAAACTGCCAAGGCCATATTTTCTATAATTACTAAGAACTATCTTTAGTCAGATATTTCAATTTCTCTTTATTAGTATTTTCATTACATTGTTCAGATTTTTATCAACCTAGAAAATATTTACTGTATAATAATGATCATTACTGGAATTGGAGTACTACCAAATAGGTAGTTAACTTCCACTCAGTTACATTAAAAACTAAGAAAGGATTGGTTGTGCACATTTGTTCAAAGGCAATCTTTTTTTAAAAAGTAGTGTTTAAGCTAATATTTATTTTTTCCTGTTCTTTTTAAAAATTTTATTTTTCTCAATTACATGTGAAATTTTAAAATATTTTTTAAATTATGAGTTCCAAATTCTCTTCCTTCCTTCACAACTCCTTGAGAAGGCAAACAATTTGATATAGATTATACATGTGCAGTCATGTAAAACATGCTCCTTTTGCTTCAGGGAAAATCCAGGGGCCTTAAATCCTATTAGTCAAACTGCAAAAGAAAACACAGAGGAAAAAAAAAGAAAAACAAAGAAAGTTTAAAAACTATGTTTCAATGTGCATATTTAGATTCCATCAGTTCTTTCACTGGAAGTGGACAGCATTTTTCTTTTTTTTTTTTTTTTAAGCAATTGGGGTTAAGTAACTTGCTCAAGGTTACACGGCCAGTTATTACTTCTGGGTGTGGTACTGAGTATCTGAGCCTGGATTTGATCCAGGTCATCCCGACACTGGAGCTGGTGCTCTTACTTGCTGAGCCACCTGGCCACCCCTAAGCAATTGGGGTTAAGTAACTTGCTCAAGGTTACACGGCTAGATGTTTCTGGGTGGGTGCTAAGTGTCTGAGCCTGGGATTCGATCTCCAGGTCTTCTCAACATTGGAGCCAGTGCTCTTACTCGCTGTGCTACCTGGACAGCATTCTTCATCATAAGTCCTTGGGAACTATCTTGCATCCCTGTATTGCTAAGAATAGCTAAGTCATTCACAGTTGATCATCCTACAAAATTACTGTTACTATGTACAATGTCCTGGTTCTGCTCACTTCACTCCACATAAATCCATGTAAGTCTTTCCAGGTTTTTCTGACATCTTGCTCATAATTTCTTACAGCAAATTAATATCCCATCAAAATCAAATATTACAACTTGTTCTATCATTTCCCAATTGATGGTCATCCCTTCAATTTCTAATTTTTTGCCACCACAAAAATAGTTGCTATAAATATTTGTGTACAAATAGGTCCTTTTCCCTTTTCTTAGATCTCTTTGGGATATAGACCTAGTAGTGGTATTGCTAGGTCAAAAAGTATACACAGTTCTATACTTTGGGAATAGTCCCAAATTACTCTCCAAAATGATTGGATCAGTTCAAAATCCCATCAGCAATGCTTTAGTGTCCCTATTTTTCCACATCCTCTGTAACATTTGTCATTTTCATTTTCTGCCATATTAGCCAATCTAATAGGTATGAGGTAATACCTCAAAGTTGTTTTTATTTACATTTCTCTAAATGACAGTGATTTAGAACATTTTTTTTCAAATGACTATAGATGGCTTTGATTTGTTCATCTGAAAACTGCCTGTTCATATCCTTTGACCATTTATCAACTGGGGAATGACTCATATTCTTATAAATTTGATCAAATTATCTATATATTTGAGAAATGAGGACTTTATCAGAGAAACTTGCTATAACCCTGCCACCCCCTTCCCAGTTTCTTGCTTTCCTTCTAATCTTGGCTGCATTGGTTTTGTTTGTGCAAAAACCTTGAATTTTAATGTAATTAAAATTATTCATTTTATATCCTGTCTCATTTGGTCATAACTTCTACCCTTATTCATAGATATGACAGGTAAAATTCTCCTTGTTCCCCTAATTTGCTTATGACATCAACCTTTATGTCTAAATCATGAACCTATTTTGACTGTATCTCAGTATATGATGTGAGATGTTGGTCTATACCTAGTCTCTGCCAACTGCTTTCCAATTTTCCCAACAATTTTTCTCAAAGAAAGAAATCTTGTTCCAAAAGCTTGGATCTTTTGGTTTCTCAAACGCTAGATTACTATGGTCATTTACTACTGTGTATTGTGTATTCAATCTATTCCACTGATCCATTACTTTATTTCTTAGCCAGCACCAGACCAATTATCATTTTGTAATACAGTTTGAGATTTGGTCCTGGTAGGCCACCTTCCTTCACGTTCTTTGTCATTGATTCCTTTGATATTCTTGACCTTTTGTTCTAGATGAATTCTATTATTATTTTTTCTAACTCTATAAAACAAAATTTTGATAGTTTGGTATGGCACTGAATAAGTAGATTATTTAGGTGGAATTGTCATTTTTATTATATTGGCTCAGCCTATCCACAAGCAATTAGTATTTTCCCAATTGTTTAGATCTGACTTTATTTGTATGAAAAGCATTTTGTAATTGTGTTTGCCTTGGCAGGTATACTCCCAAGTATTTTATATTGTCTGCAGTTATTTTAAATGGAATTTCCCTTTCTATCCTTTCCTGTTGGTAATATATAGAAATGTTGATAATTTGTGTGCTTATTTTACATCCTGCAACTTTGCTGAAGTTGTTACCTATTTCAACTAGTTTTTAGTAGATTTTCTAGGATTCTCTAAGTATGCCATCAGATCATCTGCAAAGAGGGGTAGTTTTGTTTTTTCATTGCCTATTCAAATTCCTTCATTTTATTTTTCTTCTCTTATTTCCAGTACAATATTGAATAAAAGTGGCGATATTAGGCATCCTTGCTTCACCCCTGATCTTACTGGGGGGGGGGGTTCCTAGCTTATCCTCATTATGGATAATACTTGCTACTGGTTTTATATAGATATGACTTACCATTTTAAGGAAAGCTCCACTTATTCATATGTTTGCTAGTGTTTTTAATAGGAATAAGTGTATTCTGTCAAAGCTGTATTTATTTGAGATAATCATATGACCTTTGTTGTTTTTATTATAGATATAGCCAATTATGCTGATAGTTTTCCTAATATTGAATCAACCCTGCATTCCTGGTGAAAATACCAGCTGGTTATAGTGTACAATCTTTGTGATATATTGTTGTAATATCCTTGCTAGTATTTTATCTAAAATGTTGATGTCAATATTCATTAGGGAAATTGGTATATATTTTTCTTTTTGTTTTTCCTCTTTCTTCTGGGTTTAAATATCAGCACCATATTTGTGTCATAACAGGAATTAGGCAGAACTCCTTTGTCTATTTTTCCAAATAGTTTATATAGTATTGGAATTACTTGTTCTTTAAATCTTTGGTAGAATTCACTTGTGAATCCATCTGGTTCTGGGGATTTTTTTCAACGACAGCCCTTTTTGATGCTCCCTGCCAGGATTGGATTGTTGCTGTTCTCTGATTACCAAAGGACTCCCAGACAATCAGAAGCAAGAATTTGTACATAAGAAAATAGTTATGCTGTTTTGTTTGTCAAATGTCAGAGTCACCTTTTTTTGGTCATAGACTCTCAATGCTTTGAAGGAAAAGTCTTATAGACCTATATTCTTCATGGATATTGAAAATTAGTGATAAAGTCAAACTTTAATTTGCTACAGAAATATGCATGATTTTGAGAAGGAGTACTTTTATCCTTTCCTTCTATTTTAGATTTTTTCAGTATACCTAAAGGTATTCAAAGTGCTTTACACTAACCTTTATCTGAATTGTTTAATTTTATTTGCCTAACCCATGAAGGTATTAAAATCATGGCTTTACTTGTTTTAATGTAGGTTAGTTGGATCCATATAGAGAAAATAACAATAATAATGTTCCAGCAGTCACAAATTACAGTCCCATATGTGTTGTTCAGTTGTTTTCAGTCATGTCCAACTTTTTAAGACCCTATTTAAGGTTTTCTTGGCAAAGATTTTGGAGTGGTTTGCCATCTTTTTTTCCAACTCATTTTACAGATGAGGAAACTGAGGCAAACACGGTTAAGTGATTGGTTCAGGGTCACACAGCTATCTGAGGCCATGAACAGGAAGATAAATCTTCCTGACTCCAAGACTTCATTCTATCTACTGTGCTACAAGTTAGCTATTTTACAAATATATGTTGTTAGTCCCATTGAGAATCAGGCCAGAGAGCGCAGACAGCTCAACACAAACTGTTTTCCACTATTGGAAAAAACAACTCAAAGTACAATCTGTAACCAGTAACATACTTTTTAAAATAATGTAATACAATCAATGTTAAGGGTTCAATTCCTGAAAAGGCCAAACAGTTTTGTGCTGTTCTGTGGTCACAGAACCCTAATTTTAGGGAGCCAGTAAATGAAAATATGTTCATGGTTGTAAGTGGGACTATTTAAAAGATGGACTGGTTACATCTTTGAATGCAAGAGAAAGGACAAAAATAATTTCATTTGATCATTTTTATCACAATCCTTTAGGTTGGATCATATAGTGCTGTACTTTTCTTTAAAAAGGGAATTTCAAAATGTAAATGCTGACAATCTTCTTCCATTCTAATACAATACATATTGTTAACAAATGAGCTAGCAGCACAAGGGTAGGGAACAAACCTTGCTCTTTGGTATTTCCTTATATGCTTAGTATAGTCCCCTAAGAGTATTTAGCAAACTTTGGTGGCTGGCTCTACTGTAAATATAATACATTGTAATATCACTATCAAAAATAATAAATTCTCAGGAGTTGGAAAAGACCCAAGTGGTCATTTCAAGTTCAACTCTGTCTTGAAAACAACTAATTAGGTAGTCTAAAAGACTGAAGGCCTAAGTAAGGGCAGACCCCCTAGCACCTGAAGCAGTCTAATCTACTTCTGAATGGCTCTCATTGTTAATAGATTTTCCTTACATAAATTCCAAGTCTGAATCTTTCAGATTTCCTCTATTGTTCACTCTAAGTTCTGAGGCCAGCTTTAATTCCTCTTTCACATTAGCCTTTCAAATACTTGGACATAGCTATCCTGTCCTCTTCCATGTCTACTTCCTCTAGGTCTTGTGGAGCAGGGACCATGTCACATCTTAAAACTCAGCATTATCAAAGCTGAACATATCACCCTTCCTCCAAAGTGTTCTTATTCCTCATCAAGCTGTTTCTATTACTGGCACCACCACTTTTCCAGGTGCCCAGGCTCTAATGTGAAGTACTATCTTTGCCTTTACTCTCTGCCTGGGTCCTCACATGCACTTAATTTCCACAAGTTCTAACTTAACAATTATCTTTTAGGTTTACCCCCTCTATCCATTCCTACTTCTAATTGCCAATGCATTCGCACCCTCATTATGTCTCACCTAAACAATTACATGTCAACTGCTCTTCCTACTCACTACAAACTGTCCTATATTGCTGTCAGATCAATTTTCCTAAATGCCTCCAATAATTCCTCATCAAATATCAAATTAACTTTCAGCTCCTTCCCCTGACATTCAAGGCCCTTCATAGCCTATATCTAAGACACTTTTCCAGTCTTAGACAACTCTTCTCTCAACCTTAGACTTCTTATTTTTTTTTGCCTTTTTGGAGGGCATTTGGGGTTAAGTAACTTGCCCAAGGTTACACAGCTAGTTTTTTTTTTGTATGAGTGCTAAGTGTCTGAGGCTGAAACCAAACTCAGGTCCTCCTGACTCTGGGGCCAGCGCTTTTACTCACTGTGCCACCTAGATGCCCCTACTTTTCATCTTTCTTTCCTCTTCTGTCTTTCTTATACTCTTCACCTGATGGAGCCAACTAATCCTTAGAAGTTCAATTCAAATACTACTTCCTCCATGATGCCCTTTTGATAAAAACTCACTTTTATATACTACTTCGGCAGTTGATAAAGTGCTTTCCTCAAAACAACCCTCTGAGATGGGTAGTGTAGATATTATTATTGCCATTGTAACAGGTGAATAGATGGAGGCTTAGAGAAGAAAAAAAAGAAAGAAAAAAAGAAAAATAAAGTAAGAAAAATAGTGGAGTTTACAGATTCATCACAGATTTTTATATTTGACAAATTGTCACAGTTTTGGTTGTAGACAATTTTGTTTTTACTCTCTCTAGTTCAGAGAAGTAAAGTGATCAAAATTGAAGTAGAGATAATCAGTTGATAAAGAAATAGTAACTAAGCATTGACTATGAAATTATATTAGGTGCTTAAGGGCATACAATGAATCCTGCAAACCTGGCTACAAAATGGTTAATCTAGTTGAAAATCAATTCTTTGCCTAGAAAGCATTTATGAAGTTCTACCATGTGCCAGGCATGGAAATTAGGAAGAAAAAAACAAAATTGTCCCTCCCCCCAAAGAACTTGGATTCTATCACAGGATATAACCTGTACATACATAAGTACATAGAAAATATATAAATGTGAAATAAATACATGTAAAATTTTTTAGGGGGAGGAGACTTACAGTTGGGGAAATCAGAAAAGGTTTTAGGGACATAAGAAGCACTAGGTCTGAGCTTTGAAGGAAATATGAAGATAAAAAAGAACCTAACAAAGCACGTTAAGTAAATAAATAGCACATGCATATTACAGATAATAAATGACACAGAAGTTTAGACATGACTTTTTACTGGATCTTAAAAGATGGCTAGGATTTTGATAAAATAAATACTTTTTATAGAATATTTTTCTTTAAGGGGATCATGTCTTTATTTCATCTTTATTATTATATTTTTCCACTGCTTAAGAAAAATTTTTATTTGATATTTTTATAGCTAGGTTATATATAATTAGTTGTATGTCTATTTAGCTTAAAAACTGAGACCTAGTGGTTTTTTTTTTAAAAACTTCAGATTAGCATAAAGAAAAATATATGTAAAAATCTTTGCTATATTTAAGGGAAAGTGGAGTTTACAGATTTATCACAGATTTTTATATTTGACAAATTGTTACAGTTTTGGTTGTAGACATTTTGTTTTTACTGTCACTAGTTCAATCCAATTGTTTTAGTAATTATAGTTTGCATATGTTCATACTCAAACCACAAGTTACATAATAACACTGGTTAAAAAAGATTTTCTCACAGAAATGCTCAGCTTGCTCATAGAAAAATAGAAGCTAGTCTGTACTATTACGTGGCAATTCAGCTGTCATTTACAAGTAATAACATTTTTCTTATAGGCTAATGAAGTATATTTTATTTCTTTAAAGACATAGTGATCAAAATACATACTTTGTACAAAAAGTAAGCAAGTGAATGAGACTGAATAGGATTCAATAATTTAATTAAATAAGTAAAGCTACATACAGAATGTCAAATAACAATATTTAAATAAATAATACAACTGAGTTTATCATATTGCTATTTTCAATTCTGATTTGTAAATTGGTAATGAAATCTCTGCTTAAAAGAGACCTGTCATTCAGATTTTCTATTTATTAAATATAATTTTAATCATTTCAGATGACAGAAAGGATACAAAGACATACCTACTCACCAACGTCACATTTCCACCCCTATTACAGAGGATTAAAAAGATGATCTTAGTGGGTTAAAGATCCTCTAAGTGCTAACTTATTTTACTAATTTAACAAACTGTTAGAATACTCTGGATATAGAAAAAAAAGTAGAGAAACAGGACTTCTATGGGGCTCCGGCTCTCACCTCCTCCAATTCATGTAATAGGTGACTCTGAACAAACTTTGGAGCCACAGAACCCACAAAATGACAGAGAAGCTAACCTCCTATTGAGGACAGCCCGGCAGGCCAGCAGCAAGCAGCCAGCACAGCGCTCTGGGAGCCAATCTGTCCCTGCTAAAGCCCAAGGTTTTAGCTCCAGGGCAGGCCTGACTAGCTGCTGGCTGGAGGGACTCCAGATCACCAGCAGCTGTGGTGGTTTCCACAATTATCAACACACAGATGCAAAGGACAAAGTGAGAAGTCAGTGCAGTGTCAACTTTGGGATCCAGTAGTTGGGAGTGCAGTCAGCCTTTGCCCCTGGGGCAAGAAGCCACTGAGGAGCCCCGGCCCTGCAGCTGCCCCCACGTGGCAGCTTCAGTTCCTGGCCTGCAGAGTGTAGGGGACCAAGCGACCAGTCTGAGGGGTAATCGCTCTTGCTTTAACCTGATTGGATCTGGATTGCTGTCTAGGATGGAGATCCTGGGGTGTGCGACCAGCTTGCCAGAGCATGTGGAGGCTTCAGAAAGGGCACCACCTTTGGAAGCAGAGAAAACCCCAGGATTTGGGACGAAGCTCCCCTGTCTGGTGGCAGAGTCCTACTGTGGCAAAAGCCCAGGGATCAAGTGATTGAGTAGTGACGTGCAGGCAAAGGAAGCAAATTAAACAGAGCAACCCAACTTTACACTTTTATTTTGGTGACAAAAAGGATCAAAGCCTGGAACAGGAAGAAGACAGTGAAGTCAGAACAACTGCACCAAAAGCTTCAAAGAAAAATACGAGCTGGTTATAGGCCATATAGGACCTTAAGAAGCAGAGGAAAAATTGGGAAGAGAAATGAGAATGATGAAAGAATATTATGAAATGAGAGTCAACAGCCTGACTGAAGAAAATATCACCTTAAAAAATAGAATAACTCAAATGGCAAAAGAGGCTCAAAAAGGCAATGAGGAGAAAAAGGCCTTAAAAAGCTGAATTTGCCAGATAGAAAAAGTATCTCAAAAGCTCACTGAGGAGAATCATTGCTTCAGAATTAGATTGGAGCAAATGGAAGCTAGTGACTTTATGAGAAAGAAATGAAAGAATAGAAGGCAATGTGAAATATCTCATGGGAAAAACCACTGACCTGGAAAATAGATCCAGGAGAGATAATTAAAAATAATTGGACTACCTGAAAACCATGATCAAAGAAAGAACCTAGAAATCATCCTCCTAGAAATTCTCAAGGAAAACTGCCCTGATGTTTTAGAACCAGCAGGCAAAATAGAGGTTGAAAGAATCCATCAATTGCCTCCTGAAAAAGATCCAAAAAGAAAACTCCTAGGAATAATATAGCCAGGTTCCAGAATTCCCAGATCAAGGAGAGGATATTACAAGCAGCCAGGAAGAAATAATTTGAATAATGTAGAAACACAATCAGGATAACCCAGAATCTGGCAGCTTCTACACTGAGGGATCAAAAGGCCTGGAATATTATATAGTCAAAGGAGCTGGGATTAAAACCAAGAATCACCTACCCAGCAAAACTGAGTATCATGTTTCAGGGGAAAATATGGTCATTAAGTGGAATAGAGGACTTTCAAGCATTCTTGATTAAGAAACCAGAGTTGAATAGAAAATTTGACATTCAGATACAAGAAGCAAGAGAAGCATGAGAAGGTAAACAGGGAAAAGAAATCATAAGGAACTAATCAAAGTTGAATTATTTACATTCCTACATGGAAAAACAATAATTGTAACTGATGAAACTTTTCTCAGTATGAAAATAGTTGAAGGGAATAGAAATCTATCTATCTACCTATCTATCTATCTATCTATCTATCTATCTATCTATCTATCTATCTA
>NW_027187309.1:500418-632389 GCF_028583685.1 Petaurus breviceps papuanus
CTATCTATCTATCTATCTATCTATCTATCTATCTATCTATCTATCTATCTATCTATCCACCTATATGTCTATATAGGAGGGTATATGGGCGTATGAATACATATGTGAATGTGGGTATATATGTTTACATATATACATAGATAGAGGGCACAGGACCAATTTAATAGGAAGGGATGATACTTAAAAGGTGAAATTAAGAGGTGAGAGAGGAATATAATGAGAAGAGATGGGGAGAGACAGAATGGGGTAAACTGTATAACATAGAAGAGGCAAGGGAAAATGGTTAAAATGGAGGGGAAGAACAGGAAGGCAAAAGGGAATGGGTCAACCTTATTCTCATTGAATTTGGCTCAGAGAGGGAATGACATACACACTAAATAGGGTATCTCACCTTACAAGAGAGTAGGGGGGAAGGGGATGAGAGGGGGGATGATGGAAGGGAGAGCAGGCTGGCAGGGAGGGAAGTTGGAAGCACCTACTTTTGAAAAGGGACAGGATCAAAGTAGGGAATAGAACAAGTGGGAGGTGGGATAGGAAGGAGGGAAATATAGTCAGTCTTTTACAATATATTTACTACGGTAATGTTTTGCATAGTTACACATGTACAACCTATACTGAATTGCTTATCTTCCCAGTAAGGGTGCATGACAAGGGAGGAAGGAAATGAATCTGGAATTCAAAGTTTTAAAATCAAATGTTTAAAAAAAAAATATATATATGTATATACCATTATTAATACTATTTTACATGTAATTGGGAAATTAGATATACAGGCACTGGGGCATAGAGATCCACCATACCCTACTAGAAAAGTCAAAGGGGGTATGGGAGAAGATATTGGAGAAAGTAGAGTGGATGAGGGGATGTGGGACCACTATTTTGGGGCAGTGGGTAGGGGAAAAATGGGGAGAAAATTTGTAACTCAAAATCTGGTGGAAATGAATGATGCAAAACCAGAAATTAATAAAGCATTTGGAAAAAAAAAGAAATTATTCCATGATCTCCTGGTCATAGCTTCATGGGTCAACAAAGGAATAGGGTGCAGTCTCTAGGATCCTAGGAATGAGGTTTCCCTCATTCATTCCTAGGAATGAAGTTCCTAGGGTCTGGAACTTCATTATAATTAAATCTGTACTTGTAACCCCAGGACTAAAATGGGCCTTGATAAAATTCCCTGTGGGCTAATGCTCATATGGCACTAACCAAATATCATAAATAAAATAGCATGAGAACAGGACAGAAGTGGTCACTGAGGCCATTGTATCCCTCTACATCCCTCTATTTCACCTTCAAAATCACATTGCAGAGACATATGTCTTGTATTCCTGTTCCCTAAATCTTTCAATCAAATACAAATTTACACTGAAGAGTTTT
The DNA here is from genome assembly GCF_028583685.1 of Petaurus breviceps papuanus. NCBI lineage: Eukaryota > Metazoa > Chordata > Mammalia > Diprotodontia > Petauridae > Petaurus > Petaurus breviceps. The sequence continues at coordinate 501,793 of NW_027187309.1, forward strand.
CACCAATTGTTTTGTCCTGCTGTTAGGCCCCTGCTGGAGAGGATAGTCTTTACCTTCCTGAACTTACAGGGCATTTAGTAGAATAAACTACTCTAATGCAAATTTAAAAGTTCCCCCAATGGCACCATTGAGTCCTGTTCCCCTATCCTCTGATATGTTGTATCCTCAAGTCAGTAGGAAAACATAAGATGGTGACTATGGGTATCAAGTATTGTGGAAAGGGCAGTGTGGAATAATAGAAGGAGTAAATTATTTGAGATCTGAAACTTGTTTTTGAGTCCCAGTGCTAACCATTACTAGTTACAGTTGTAGTTGATTCTGGGTAAATTAACTCATCTCTTGGTGCCTGTAAGGGTTATGGGATTTAAAGATCTCCCATGCCCCATGGACGTGCTGACATAGCAGAGCAAGAGAAAGTGAAAAGCCGAGCTAACGGTCCTGCGGTTGGCAGTTGGCGGCGGTTGCCTTTTTTTTTTTTTTTGAGTTAGGACCCCTGCTGAGGACTGCCAGGGGCCGGAGCTGCTGGGAGCACTCTTCCAGGACGCTGGGTGGTTGCTGTGAGTGGGGAGAGGAGGACCTTTGCCTGAGGTAGCCTGTTCTGTTTTAAAGGCTTGAGAATGTGGGTGCTTTCTACTTTATCTACCTGTGCCAATATCATAACTACTCTGATGGCTTTCACTTTATGGTTTTGGGACTCAGTCTTTTGGTATCTTAATAAATTTTTAGTTTATTTCCCCAAATGGCAAACCTGACATATTTTGTGATGGATAATTATATCAGCATATTTGTCATCTCTATAGGCATTGTGAATATGGCATTGCTGATACAGTGCCTCATGTTCTTCCTCTGTAAAATGGGGACTAAAATGACATATTTTTAAAAATGTAAGCCTTGGAGTGTCCAGGTGGTGTAGTGAGTAAGAGCTCCGGCCCTAGAGTCGGGATGACCTGGGATTGAATACGGGCTCAGACACTTAGCACCCACCCAGAAACACCTGGCCATGTAACCTTGAGCAAGTTACTTAACCCAAATTGCTTAGGGGTGGCCAGGTGGTGCAGTGTGTAAGAGCACTGGCCCCAGAGTCGGGATGACCTGGGATCGAATCCGGGCTCGGATACTTAGTACCACACTCAGAAATAACTGGCTGTGTAACCCTGAGCAAGTTACTTAACCCAAATTGCTTTAAAAAAAAAATGTAAGCCTCGAGATATTATATGAATATGAGACAATGTTATTGTATAAATGACAGTAATACAGAAGAGACATGTTGGCCCCTGTAGAAAAAAAAAAGCAGAAGTATGGGAAAAAGTCCTTGGAAGTAATAACTGAGAAAGGATATTAAGGGAAGGAGGGAGGCAGTAAAGAGATCTTGTGTATCATATGCTGTTAAATCACTATGACCTACTCTGCCCACTATTATTTGGTATAGTTCTGGAAATACTAGTAATATCAATAAGGTAAGATAAAGGAATTAAAGGAATAAAGACAGGCAAGAAGAAAATAAAACTATTCCTGTTTGCTGATATGACTGCTTACTTGGAAAAGCCCAGGGAATCAGCAAAGATACTAACTGAGACAATTAACAGTTTCAGCAAAGTTGAAGGTTATGAAATAAATCCTCAAAAATTAATATTTGTTTATAATAATAACAAAACACAAGAAGCAATAATAGAAATGTAAATACTATTCCAAATAACTACAAAATGCATAAAATATCTGGGGATCAACCTCCCTAAGCACACAAAAGACATATAGATTCAACTACAAAGTATTCCTTAAAGAATAAAGAACAACCTAATTAGCTGGAGGAATATTCAGTGCTCATGGCGAGGTCATGTCAATATAAAAAATGAAAATACTACCAACATTAATTTATACTTTTGATGCTATACCAACCAAATTACCAAGAGGATACTGTACAGGGCTTGATAAAATAATAACAAAAATTATTCATAAGAACAAAAGATCTAGAATTCCAAGGGAAATGATGAAAAACAGTAAAGATGAAGAGGGACTTGCACTTCTAGACCTTGGACTATATTATAAAGCAGCAGTGATAAAAAAAAATCTGGTATCTCATGTTGGTTAAAAAATAGATAGTTTGATGGAATAGCCTAGACAAGGGAGTTTCAGAAAGAACAGAATTCAATAACGCAGTGTTACCCAGTTACCTAGGGAAAAACTTTCTCACTTGGCAAAGTGAAGTGAGCAAAACTAGAACAATTTACACAATGACAACATTATATACACCATGTACATATATATATGTGAAAGACTTTAGATCTCTAATTAATACAATGATAAATGAGTCCAAAAGGATGAAAATGAAACATATCACACCTCCTGACAGAGAAGGTATGAATTTCAAATACATACACACACACACACATATATGATAAGGCTGATGTAGGAATTTGTTTCATCAAACTATGCAGCTATGCAGAGCACTTTATTTTACTTTTTAATTTGTCTGGGCAAGGAGTAATGAAACAGATTAATTTAAAAATACTTATTAATAAGTAAAATTGAAATGAAAATGATCAAATTTTTAAAAAAAAAGTACTAAGGCAGAACAAGGCAAGTAGAACCAGAAGAACAAGATACATAGTTACTTAAATAATGTAAATGAAAGCATTATAAAAAGTAGAATTAATTAATTATAATGACCAATCTTGATCCTGTAGATAACAGGCTTGTCATTTTGTTCAATACCTAAGACTGAAGCCTAGGGCTTTAGAGGAACTCTTTCTATAACTCAGAAAATGTTTTGAGTCCTTCTATTGCCAATACTGCTGGTGACCCCCCAAATTTGGTACTATTCATTGTATGAACCCATGAATTTATTAAAATGCTACTGGGTTTGTCACTCTTTAATTTCCTTGATTAATAATTAGGCATAATTAGGATGAATCTGAATTACCAGCTCACTATCAGATGCCAGACTGTCTAATTATAATATTGCAGTAGGTTGCTCCTGAGAATAGATTTTTGATGGAACTAATTAATTTTAAGAATGATTCATTACCTGAAGCACTTTTAAAAAACATTTGCTCTTTGACTCTCCATCACATTTCTTACTTTTCTCATAGTTGGGCAACTTAAGTTGTTGCTTACTTCAACACACAACAAATTGTTTCAAGAACATTTAACTATGATAGGTTTCTGCCACCCAAACTATCTTTTTACATATATTACATTAGGTAGGTGTTTAGAGATTATTTCTTTAAAAGAATTTCAAAATTTATCTTATATAAATAACATCTTGAAGATTTGTAATTTAACTTACATGTACAAAAAACTAAAAGTGTTTTTGGAAAATACATAATAGTAACATCAGCATTATCCAAAAATTTTTCTCTTTCAAAACTGTAAAGTATTATTAGTCTTCAACAAATGGATAATACTTCAGATACGAGTTTATAAAGTTTGAGAGGCTAGAAACCTTGCAGTGTCTATAAATAAATTTAATTTATCTACATCTATGGGTTATTGTCAGGTTCCTAGACTCTAGGAGATGTTGATAGGCAAGGATAACACTTGAGTATAAGAACATCTCCCTGTTTTTACCTGTCTATGAATCATTTTGATATGGTTCCGGAAGTCTTGCTCTTCTAACATCCTTTGATTTTACCCTCTGAGCTCCCCAAGTCCCACTTTAACTGTCTTCCCCACTCCTTGACATCAGTTTTTGACTCATGTTCTTCAGATATTCCTTTGTTGAGCTTAGGTCTAGGATCCTGTTCTACCTTCTGCTGCTTCAAGCCAAAAATCCCAAGTATGACATAGTCCTTAGGAAGACTTCTCTCCCACCTCAAAACCCAATGGAATGTGGGTTCAGTAACATTCAAAGCAAATAAGAAAATCACATGAATTAAATCTAAAGAAATTGTACATTTGTCTTTTCATTCTCAAATAAAAAATTACAGTATTGGATTGTTCGTTTTATGATGCTATGAAATTAGGAGGCTCTACAATTTTGTAGGTAGATTTTTAAAACCACTATCAATGTTCCCCAAATCAAAAGACAAAATTTGCCTTTTCATTTTAAATTGGGTATATTTGATCCATTTTATATCTACTGATTATCATAACTTTTCTTGATGTCATTGAAAAGATGTTTCTTGGAGATGGAGACAAGATGGTAGAGAAAAGGCCCAAATTTCCCTCCAAAGAACTTTAAATCAAGTCTCACAAGGAATTCTGAAGTGGCAGAACCCACAAAAGGATAGGGTGAAACAATTTTCCAGTCCAAAATAACTTGGAAGTGTAAGAAAGGTCTTTCTCACTCAGGTAAAAGGGGAGCACAGTCCAGTGCAGTCAGGGTCTGGGCAAGCCAATGGAAGGCCCCAAACCCCAGTACAGATCAGTGATCAAGGTAGCCTTAGCACAATGGCATAGTGGGCCAGCTGTGAGGCTTCAGTCCCTAGTACAATAAGTGAGCCACAAGGCCCACAGACCCTAGTATAGTAGTAATAAGAAACTTGGGATAGTGCTCCCTCTATCCTAGGAGCAAGGGTCAACTTTAAAAGTCACAAAATAGTCTAGAAAATCAGCAAAAAAGAAAACAATGACAACAACAACAACAACAACAACCAAACAAACCCTGATCAGAGAAAGCTACTATGGTGAAAGGGAAGATCAAAACACAAATTTAGTAGAGGACAGAAATGTCAAAATGCCTACATGCGAAGCCTCAAGAAAAATATGAATTGGTCTCAGGGCCAAAAATAACTCCTGGAAGAACTCAAAAAGAATTTTAAAAATTAAATAGGAGAGGTAGAAGAAAAATTGGGAAAAGAAATGAGAGTTATGCAAGAGAATAATTTAAAAAGAGTCAACAGCCTGGTAAAGGAAGCACAAAAAATAGAAAGAGATATACAAAAATTCACCAAAGAAAACAGCTCTTTAGAAAGTACAATTGGACAAATGGAAAAGGAGGTACAAAAGCTAACTGAAGAAAATAATTCCTTAAAAATTAGAATTGGGTAAGTGGAAGCTAATGACTCCATGAGACATCAAGAATCAATCAAACACAATAAAAAAAGTGAAAAATAGAAGAAAATGTGAAATGTTTTACTGGAAAAACAGCTGACCTGGAAAAAATATCTAGGAGAGAAATTTTAGGAATTATTGGACTACCTAAAAGCCATGATCAATAAAAGGAGCCTGGACAGTATCTTTCAAGAAATTAGCAAGGAAAACTTCCCTGATATCATAGAACCAGAGGGTAAAATAGTAATTGAAAGAATTCATTCATCAGAACCTGAAAGAGATCCCAAAGTGAAAACTCCCAGGACTAATATAGCCAAATTCAAGAACTTTCAGGTCAAGGAGACATGGGATATATATGTGTGTGTGTGTGGAGAGAGAGAGAGAGAGAGAGAGAGAGAGAGAGAGAGAGAGAGAGAGATAAATAAGGGGAAACAGGATGGAGGGAGATACAAAATTAGTAATCATAACTGTGAATGGTATGAATTAATCCATAAAATGGAAGTGGATAGAATACTGAATTAAAAACCTGAATCCTACAATATGTTGTTTACAAGAAACACATTTGAAGCAGAGTGACACACACACAGAGTAAGAGTAAAAGGCTGGATCAGATCTATTATACTTCAGCTGAAGTAAAAATAGCAGGGGTAATAATCATGATCTCAGACAAAGCAAAAGCAAAAATAGATCTAATTAAAAGAGATAAAGAAGGAAACTACATTTTGCTATAAGTTACCATGGACAAAGAAGTAATATCAATACTAAACATATATGTACCAAATGGTATAGCATCCAAATTTCTAAAGAAGTTAAATGAGTTACAAGAGGAAATAGACAATAAAACTATACCAGTGGGGTACCTCAACTTTCCCCTCTCAGAACTAGATAAATTTAACTACAAAATAAGTAAGAAAGAAGTTAAGGAGGTAAATAGAATTTTAGAAAAATTATATTATGATATATCTCTGAAGAACACTGAATAAGGATAAAAAACAGTGTACCATTTTCTCAGTAGTACATGGCACCTATACAAAAACTGACTATTAGAGTATAAAACCTCACAATTAAATGCAGGAAGATTAAATACATCCTTTTCAGATCATAATGCAATAAAATTACACTTAATAAAGGACCAAGGAGAGAGAGATTAAAAATTAATTGGAAACTAAGTAATCTAATTCTAAAGAATGAGTGGGTCAAAGAACAAATCATAGAAACAATCAATCATTTCATTAAAGAGAATGACAATAATGACACAAAATACCAAAATTTATGGGATGCAGGCAAAGCAGTACTTAGGGGAAAATTTGTGCCTCTAAACACTTACATCAATAAAATAGAGAAAGAGCAGATAAATGAATTGGTCATGCAACAAAAATATCTAGAAAAAAGAACAAATTAAATACCCCCAATTAAATGCCAGATTGGAAATCCTGAAAATCATATGAGATTAATAAAACTGAAATAAACTCATTGAACTAATAAATAAAATTTGAAGCTGGTTTTATAAAAAAAAACCCCAATAAGATATATAAATCATTGGTTAGTTTGATTTAAAAAAAGAAGAAAATCGAAGTACCAATATCAAAAATGAAAAGAGCAAATTCACCACTAATAAAAAGGAAATGAAAACAATAATTAGGAGCTATTTTGACTAATTTGTATGCCAATAAATCTGGCAATCTAAGTGAAATGGATGAATATTTACAAAAATATAAATTGCCCAGATTAACAGAAGAGAAAATAGAATATTTAACCCCATTTTTAGTTTTTTTAAAAGGAAATATGTTTCACTGTCAAGGGTCTATTTTTCCTACTCAGCTTCTCATAAAAATTATAGCACATGTAATACAAGTCCTCTTGGATGTTAAAAAGAGAATCTATTGGGAATCAATCTACCAATGAATTTAATCAAGTTATTTACTCAATAGTTTACATTGTCTACTGGTTTACTCAGTCCAATAAAATATGTAAAACAATAGTCCTAAGAAACAGGATGAGAAAGATGGTATTAGGACAAAGGAGGAAAGAATATCCACTGAACTTGGAGACCTGGGTTTGATTCTCAGCTTAGCCACTTATTCGTGGTATGATGTGGGCAAGTCACCTTTATTCTATGAAACCTAGTTTACTCATTTGTGAACTGAGATTAGAGTAGATGATCTTTAAGGTCCTTTCCAGTTTTACCATTCTATGATCATAGTATTCCTTTTCTGAGACAGATGCAGCCAGAAATGCCCTTGATGGAACCAAGCTAGAAGATGAGAGCCCTCTGGTGGAAAAAGCTCAGAAACTCACTCTCTACTACAGGGTAGCCAACTAGCTGGAAGTTGAAGAGATACTGAACAGTCCCAAATGGTCACTTTTATCAAATGGTGGTTCACAATGACAGGTTTTGGGAAAATCAAGCTGTCTTTTTATGCTGATTATAATTCAGAGCAAGACTTTTTATGACCTTCCACATTAGTTTCTTATGTTGTAGCTTTTTAGCCATAGGTAGGTAGTGTGGTGGCTAGATTTCTGCACTAGGAGTTAGGAAGACCTGAGTTTGAATTCTGACTTAAAACACATTTTCTGTATGGTCCTTAATCTTCCTGAGTCTCAGTTTCCTCACTTATAAAATGGGGATAATAATTGTAGCTACCTCACAAGGTTGTTGTAAGGATTAAATGAAATGAGATTACATATATAAATTTGTAAATCTTAAAGCACTATATAAATTTTAACTATGCATAGTAATGGATAAATTCTATATTCCTGATATCTTCTATTCACTCTGTCCTTAATCAAATCCTATTTGAGATTGTGTCTCAAAAACTATGTTTTATCAAATATTTTAAAGCTATCTACCATTTCTACCAGTTGATGGACACACTGACTTAAATAAATGAAGAAAAATTCCTAAATGAGACGGCACACAGAATCTCAGCAATGTGACAGAAGCTAGAGGACTCCAGACTTATAACAATCTCTGTTCTTCATTCTGATATCTGCTTAAGGAGGAAAAGTTGTAAGAATTTTAGATATTAAAGTTTTATGTTACCAAAGTCTGCTACAAAAAATATTAACTGTTAACTTTGCAGGGCTAGCTTGGTTTTCATTTTTTAAGAGTATCACAAACATAAGAATAAGCATAAAACCTTATAAATGATGCTGTGTGTGTCTAGCCATCACTGATTAGAGGCCGATGAAAACCTGCTAATTCCAGGAATACTCTGAGATTTCATTTTTGTTTTTTTAAGTACTTATAACCTATTAATCAACTGGATGCCAAGCAATGTTTTACAATGGCACTTTAAGCTACTACAAGAAAGACATAGATTAGAATGGGAAAAAAAAACTGAAAGGTGTCAATATCACTTGAAACTTCTCTGCATACTTATCAGTCAAGATGATAATAGTTCAAGAGTCATATGTTATATGGTAAATTGGATCTAGGCTAATTAAAATATTCTGTTCTTGCCACAAATGTACAAACTATTTAAATTTTAAATTTTTATTTCCACTTTCAAAATGATTTGATTTTAATATATTTGCAGAATAAATTAATATTAACACTTGCCTAGGTATTGAGATGCTCCTTTATGAAACTTGATGTTGAGGAATAAGACTAATATTTCTCTTATATATGCTTTTTTCCAATTGTGCTATATATTGCCATAAACTGATCTATGGTCATATGTGAATTTATGAAAATAATAACCTGCTGTAATGATTTTAACATAAATCATAGCTACATGGATGTGTTGATAAATTTGAAATTAGTTAGAAGCATCTCTAAAACCTCAAAATACAGCATAAGAAATTATATAGTACAGTACAGGATAGTATGGTATGGTATGGTACGGTATAGTAGAGTATAATTACTACAAATCTCTGAGGACTTGAATTATTAAACATCTGTTGAATCAAAGCCACTCAGGTCTCAAATAATCAAACTATTTCCACAATGACAATTATTCACCTATGTTTATATCAGTATCATCAAAGTAACTTAACATCAATAGATAATGTAAGTGATTTTCAGCACAGATATCCAGGAACTTTTGGTTTACTTGGTACTATAACTGGAATCTTAAGAAATATGAGCTGGACTGTCTTCTACAGTCTTTTTTCACCTTAGTACAGGGTTTTTTTTCTTCTAAATTCTAAGTCAGACATTTGTCACCAGATTCCTTCAAAGGATTTCAGTTTCTTATAAGCAAAATTTAAAAGGCTGTTCATAGTACAACAAATTAAACCAATTACAGGGTTTTTAAAAAATTTTAAAAAGGTGAAAATTTGGTATTTATATAAGCATCTTCATAAAAGAAAGCTATTTATGGAAACATGTGAATATTTGACATGGCAATAAGGAGTTTTCTTTAAGACAGTGTGATCTCCAAGATGATACTTCGTATTTTTCAAAGATCAACAAATACACAAAATAATTTAGATTATAAGGTTTTTAACTTTTCAAATTTCATATTTATTCTATTTTTAGCTTTTAACTTCCCTGTGGGGTAACTAAGGCAGATATTAGTAGATTCATTTTACAGAGGAGGCAAGTAAGATCCAGATAAGTTGAGTGACTTATCCAAAACCAAAACAAAAAAAAAAGGGGTAGATGAGATGGGCAATTGCCTGGGGGAACACCATGTGGTTGGGAGTGTAGAATGAGGGAAACTTTTGTAAGTGCATATATTTTGTATAGTGCCAGAAAATTCTCTTCTCAACAGAATGTATTTATATTATGATATTAACAAGAATGAGTTATAGTGGGAACTTTAAGTCTCTTGCAGAAAGAAGAAAAAAATTCGAACACAGGGTACAGTTATGTTCAAATCGTGCTCAAGTCATACATTCTGTCCTGGTCCTGCTTTGAAGCCACATGGCTGGTTAATAGTACTGCCAGCACTAAAAGTCATGTTCTTCTTTCACTAGATCACACTATTTCATTATTAGTAACAGAAATAAAAATCCAAGAGAAATGAAACTTCAACTAATTTCAGATAAGTTATGGAATTGTATCTGGGGAAGGGGGGAGAGACTGATGATAAAGGTAGCTACTGGAGTGTTGCTCCAAAAATGAAGAAATTCATAGGTAATGTTGTTCTAAAAGCATGGGTGATTCTTTTTGACCTTTCTATAAACAGTAGGGTATAGCAGCAAGCACCCCAAGTGTCCCCAGGGTGGCTGCCAACACAGGTTCTTAGATCTGCTTTGCTAAAGGAAAGCAACTCAAAATGGGTTAACAAACTTACTTTAATCAGTCAAATATGTATCGTTTACCTAGTTCAGGGGAAAAAGGTCAGCACCCCAAACTTCAGAATATACAGACAGAATTATCAAGACAGAGAAACAGATCAAGTAGACAGGTTTCCAAACTGTCCAACCATTACATCCATACCAAATCAACATCTGGGTTTTTCAAAGCCAGGGGGCTCTCAACAACGGCTTCCCAGAGTCTCATCTGATCAAATCACAGAACACTTCTCAAAGTGAGCCCCAAAACAAAGCCTCACATCAGGGATTATATAGCCTTCTCCTGGGTCAGAGAATGTAACCACCCTCTTGACCCACTACCCAATCACACAGCATCAAGGTGTGGGCATTCCTGAAAACCAAGCCTCCTGCCATAGGCTCCATGTGACCACATTCAGCCTATTAGGAGGCAGAGTATATTTTCAAATCAAGGAATCAAGGAAGGTTCTCAGAGTCTCTTAAGCCTATCAAAGGGCCTAAGGGCAGGGAAGATCTTTAAATTTGCATTTCCTTTACATAGGATATGGCAGAAACAACATTGAACTTGGGAGTCAAATGACCTAGGTTGGATTCTAAGCTCTACCACTGACTTGCTATGTAACAAAAACAATTTATTTCAACTCCCTGAGCCTCAGTTCCCTCATATGTAGAAGAGGTATAATGCTATTCTCTATGGTTTTCCTGGCAGTTTTTAAAAGCATTTTACAAGGTCCTATACAAATGAAAGCAATTTTTATATTTTACCAATGTTAGAAGTTGTTTCATAATCCAATTTGTCTACCACATCTGGCTCCATGGAGCCAGCTTGATTAGGGGCTTTGTTCTGAGTGGAATGGAAAGCCATGGTTACCAAGCTATTCACACTTATACCACTTTTAACCTGGTTCCAAGGGCAGTTAAGTTTTGATTTGTAGAGGAAGGTAACATGTGAAGGAGATTTGAGAGTACTTTGAAGAGGGGAAGGGAAGGGAGCAAGTATTTTTTAAACACCTATTATGTGTCAGGCATTGTGCTAAACACTTTAGAAATATCTCATTTGTTCCTCACAACAACCCTGGAAAGTGGGTGCTATTATTATTTCCATTTTGCATTTGAGGAAACAGAGGCAGACAGAGATTGCCTGACATGCTCAGGATCACACAGCTAGTAGGATGTGAGACCAAATTTGAACTCAGGTTTTTCTTGGGTTTAGGCCCAGTTCTCTATGCTCTGTGCCACATAGCTGCCTATGATTTGGCATTTAAATCAATCAGTTATTCACAACAAGCAGTTCTTAAGCCCCTACTATGAACCAGAAACTATGGTAAGTGCTGGTAATAAAAAGAAAAAAAAAAGTCCCCATTCTGAAAGAGCATAAATTCTATTGGGAAGAGACAACATATGTACATAATATACATAAAATGAATACAAAGTAGTTTTTGGAGAATAATCAGCAAACATCTATTAAGTACCTACCATATTGCAGGCACTGCTAAGTACTGGAGATACAGAAAGAGGCAAAAAAACAGTTCCTCCCTTTAAGGAGTTTAGACAATCTAATGGGGGAGAGAGCATGCAAATAAATATATACAAAACAAGTTATATACAGGATAAATAGGAAGTAATTAACAAAACAAAGGCATTAGAATTAAGAGGGCTTGGGCACGATTTCTAGGAGAAGGAATTTTAGTTGGGATTTAAAGGAAGCTATTGAGGTCATTAGGTGAAGCAAAGGATGGAGAATGTTCCAGACATGGAGGACAGTGAGATGAAATGGACAGAGTCAAGAGATATAGGGTCAGGAGATCAGAAAGGAAAGGACAAGAACAATCATTTAAGTATTTATGTGCCAGGCACCATGTAAAATGTTTTAAAAATATTATCTCATTTAATTTCATTTAATTTTCACCACAACCCTGTGAGGAAGGTGCCATTATTAGCTGCATTTTGCAGTTGAGGAAACTGAGGAAGATAGAGTAGAGATTAAGACTTCCCCAAGGTCACACAGCTAACACGTACCTGAGGTCAAATTTGAGCTCAAGTCTTCCTGCTCAAGAAGCTTCAGTGATTCCCTATTGCATTTAGGATAAAATACAAACTCTGGAATTGAAAGCCCTCCACATTCTGGTTCCATTTTTCTTTCATTAATTTTAAACAATACCCTCCACCCAATTCCCATACTCCATGTTCCAGTCAAACTGGCCTTTTTGCTGTTCTCTCTACATAACATTTCAGCTGCTACTCCTCTATCTTTGTACAGGCTGTCCCCCATGCCTCCTCATCCACCTGCTAAAATCTCTGGTTTATTTCAAGAAAAAAATTATGTAACCATTTCTAGATGAGATCTTTTCTGATTCCCTCATTTCTGGTCCTCTTTTGTATTAACTAATTTGTATAATATGTGGTTTCCCCTGGGAAGATGTAAGTTCTTGAGGGTAGGGAATGTTTCTTATATGCAAATAATTGACTGACTAAAAATCTAATGTTAGATAATGGCCAATCCACAGCATCCAATACCATTCAAACAGTTCTTCTATTGTATACTGATGAACAAGAGAACCCTTGGTGCTAGAGACCTGTTTAATGTGAAGTTAACAATGGTCAAGATGGTCCTTCCTGACATTTTTGCACTGCATCACTGAATTTGATAATTCTGTAACTGATAGGCGGGTATTTAGCCTCATTAAAAAAATAAAAAACAAAAAACAGGGAAGCTGTTTTCCATGCAGCTGAAGTTATTGTCATGAATGGGTAGGATGAAAAAATGTCATTTTCCTAAATGAGTAAGCTGACCATGGACTAAAATTGAGCTAAACCTTTAATCTGGAGCTGATAAATATGACTCAATTCACCTTTCCTCAAATGACAGGTGAACAAAAAATAAAAGGCAAGGAGGAACATGATGAAAGTAAGTTGAGTAGCACAGGTAAGAACATTCATTTTAACAAAGGCAGGAAGGATGGACTCACAAAGAAGGAAACTGAAGATGAGGTAGAGAAAATTACTTGTGTAAAAATCTACTTTAAATTACTAGAAAAATAAAAAAGACTATAAGGTGAATAACACATATGCAATCTCAGCAATTGCCTGGGATAACACATGGAAGCTGACTGGAAGTCCAGTTCTTGAGGGTATACATAGGAAGCTGACAGCTGATATAGGGGGCTTGGTAATCCTGCTTTCAAAAGTGCCTGTAATGGAGGGAAATCCTGCCCCTGATTCAAAGCACTGCTGCTGGGGGGAAGAGGAAAGGACAGGAGAAAAATCCTTTCTATCTTGCTTACTAGAAGTCCAAGGGAGAATTAATAATTCCAAATAAATGTTCTCAAAAAGATCAGTGGAGACTCATTTAGAGCTATCCCTGTAATCTGTTGAGATGGGATGCTCCTCCTGATTCTGAGGTCCATAACTTTGAACTCCAGTCATTGGGACCATGGAGAATAGAAGTTGCTAAGTTACGTATGCCTTTTAGTGAGATGTTAGAGGGAATGCTCACCTCCACAAGAAATATACCAGTCCACCCTTGCTACATGTGATTTAGATTTGCCTTACATGCTGGATGACTCAACACCTCTCCTGAAACATTCCTTGAAGGTCACCACGTGTGTAAAGAATTTTCCTTTTCAAATCTATAGTGTTAGATCAAACTATCTTTCTTAGTCCTCAATTCTTCTTATTTTGACTTATTTTGTCTATATGCTGCTTGACTTTTTATCTGCTTACTCTCATTCTTAAAGCAGTAAGTAGTCACAGGCAAAGGAATGACCAATTTCATGTCTCAACGCTGCAGCTGAAGGCAAAAATAGATAGATTAGACAGATAGATAGATGGATAGATAGATAGACTAGCAGATAGAAAGAAATCTCAAGGAAGCCCTATATCTTTTATAATTGCAAATATATAACACTGTAATACTAATACCTTATTTAATACCTATACTACATATCCCTTAAAGAAGTACCAAATGAAAAGATAATTACAGATAGCTATAGAGGGAGTATGGCTGAACAAAGCAACTATTTTGGGAATATTCTCCATTCTCCAAAAGTTTCTGATCTTTCCCTAGAAAAATGAATTTCCCATCAGAATTATATTTTTAGAAGAGCATCTTATGAAAAGCTGATAATGTTGTATATAGATCCTATTAAATATATATTTTCTAAATGTTAATTCCAATCTTAACGATACTCCTCAAATCACACTTTAATCCCAAAGTTCTCTCTGTAAAATAAATTGTCATGATACCAGTTGGAAGAAGACTCCATAATGCCTGGAGTGCACTGAAATTCATGCTAGTTTCTGTCCTATTTAAAATCCAGAGGATAACTACTACAGGGGAGCAAACTTCACAATGTGTGAGAAAAATACTTTTAATCAAAAAGCTTTTTGAAGTTCTTGATGTATCAAGCTATTTCATGATCAATCTCAATTTTAATACATCCTAGACTAGTTATAAGAAATCTTTAATTTTAATTAATTGTATCTGGTTATTTAAATTTTGAGATGGAAAATTTTGGTAAAGAATGATTCATCTGGAGTTTCTTGCTTTACCTTGGATTTTACATGGAATACTGAGAGAAACCTTATTATTTTAATTCTGAACCAAAACAGCTAGTTGTTAAAGATTTCTCCCATATACACATAATACAACTGTTATATTTTTGGGCATTTTTTTCCTCCTTTCTTGTTGACCTATTTCCCTATCCAAGAGGCCCTGGGGTTCATGGATTTATAACTGAATTTATGTCACATTATAAAATTCAGAATAAAATATGTACATAAATACACCTTGGAAAAGTAAAAATTAAATGTGATATAAGAGATATATGGATAAAGGGAGAAAAAGGACAGAATGGGTCTCTAAATCCCAATCCATGATCCTCATTTGTAAACCTGATGTTAAATTGGCTCATGTTCACTTTTTTTTTTTTTGCCTTTTGGAGGGCAATTGGGGTTAAGTAACTTGCCCAAGGTTACATGGCTAGTTTTTTTTTGCATGTGTTAAGTGTCTGAGACCGGAACCGAACTCGGGTCCTCCTGACTCCAGGGGTGGCACTTTACTCACTGCACCACCTAGCTGCCCCACTCGTTTTAAAAAGGAACTAAATGATTCCACTTCTGATGTCTGCTGTCTGTGTGACTCTGAGCAAGTCACCTGACCATAACTAGGTTTCAATTCCCTCATCTGTAAACTGAGGGGACTGACATAGAATGCTGGTCCCTTCAATTTTAGATCTACAACATTAGTCCAATACTCCATAAATAATACAGATGACTATGAGAACAAAACTTTTAAAATGTAAAGCAGTTAAGAATTATTCTAATCCCAGCCTCTCACCAGTCATGAAACCCCTCAGTACTTAGAGACAGTGTAAATGAGTGATTCACTGATAGCCATTCATTCAATTAGTACTTATTACATTCCTTCCATGTGTAACACTGTTAAGGAGTAGAAAAAAATTACGATATGTAAGAAAAAATATACTTTGGCAATAATTATAAATTGACAGCATGTCAAAAGCTTTTTTCTCCCAGTAAGTCCTCTCTAATACAGTCCCCCAAAATTTTTAGGGTAAGATAACAACATTATTCCAACTATAGACTTCGAATAAAACCAAAGGAATATGGAATTCCAAGCACAAAACAAAATATATTAATGTTTTTATCCTACTTCCTAATTTCCTTTAAATTCTTCTTTATTTTCCTTAGGTCTTTGGCAAGATCTCTTCATTTCTAAAATATGGTCAGTCTCTAGGGCAAACTCCTTAATCTCCCCTGATACATATTTATACAGACAATGTTTTCTGATTCTAGGTGTTCCACAGGCTTCCATCTTGGGCCCTCTTTTGTGTCTCTTACTTTTTACTTGATGATTTCATCAAGTCCCATATATTTAATTGCCATCTCTATAATAAAGATATAAAATCTACCTATCCTGCCCCAATCTACTCCTGATCTCCAATCTCACATTTACAACTGCCTTTTAGACATCTTGAAGTGGATATCCAGTAGACAAATGAAACTCAATAGGCCCAAAATGAAACTCATTATCTTTTCCCCAAAATCTTTCCTATGACTTTCCTCCTATCTTTCCTATTACTATAGAGGGCAACATCATCCCAATCTGTCAGACTTGAAACCTAGGGGATATCTTTGAGTTTTCTCTATCTTTCAACCCCATATCCAATCTATTGCCAAGGCCTATCAATTTCACCTCTGCAACATCGTTTACATAGTCTCTTCTCTCCTCTGATACTATCACAACTCTAATGCAGATTCTCATCATCTCACACCTGGAGTGTGTCCACACAATGGACTATTGCAATAGTCTGCTAACAGGTCTGCTTGCCTCAACTCTTTCCACTAAAATTCAGTCTCCATATAGCCCCTAAAGTGATTTCCCTAAAATACAGGTTCATTAATATCATGCCCCTACTCCCCTCCCCCATCATCCCACTCAATAAACTCCAGTGGTTCCTTATCACCTCTAAGAACAAATAAAATGTCCTGTTTGACATTCAAAGACCTTCATAACCTAACCCCCCCTCCTACCTTTTTCAGTGTTCTTAAATCTTACTCTCCACCATGTACTCTGATCCAATGCCACTAATCTCTTTGCTGTTTTATGAATGAGACATTCCATCTCTTGGCTCCAGGCATCTTCTCTGCTGTCCCCCACTCCTGGAATGCTCTCCCTCCTCAACTTGGTCTGCTGGCTTCCTTTAAGTCTCAACTAACATTGCATCTTTTGAAGGAAACCTTTCCCAAATTCTCCTAATTCTAGTACCTTCCCTCTGTCAATTATTTCCCATTTATCCTGTATATTGTTTGTTTGGATATATTTATTTGCTTGTGGTGTCCTCCATTAGATTGTGAGCTCCTTGAGGGCAGGGGTTATCTTTTGCCTCTTTATGAATCCTCAGCTTTTAGCACAGTTTCAGGCACATAGTAGGTGCTTAATAAACGTTATAAATAAATGATTTTTATATAAACATCCTATCCTATATATGATAAAGTGTTATCTCCTGCTTGAGTAATCAGTAATTCATTAAATCATAATCCTACTGCAAATCTTTTCTTTGAAACTGGCACACAAGTGCTTCAATGTCATCAAACTCAATGGGAAAATTGTTTGTTGGATTGAACTTCTTTCACTATTTAATCAGTTATGTTGGTATTATGTATTCCTTTTTAGGAAACAGAAGAAGGACTTGAGAATACTCTACAACCAATGAACTGAGCATGTAACAAAAAACCTAGTAACAAATCAAAAAACCCCAACTAAATATGAAAATAAAAATCTTGAAAAGAGTTTTTTTAATTTTAAATTTTTTTTTCTTTTTGGAGGGCAATTGGGGTTAAGTGACTTGCCCAAGCTCACACGGCTAGTTTTTGTGTTAAGTGTCTGAGGCTGCATCTGAACTCAGGTCGTCCTGACTCCAGGGCCAGTGCTCTATTCACTGTGCCACCTAGCTGTCCCCAAAATCTTGAAAATCAATGACAAGACTAACAAAATTTAAATTTAATTCATTAAAAATATAATAAACTATTGACTTCTAATTTTCAAAAAGGAGAAAAACCAAATCGCTCACATCAAAAATGAAAAAAAGGAGAATTCACAATAAATTAAGATGAAATAAAGGAATTATTAGAAATTATTTTGCATGTTGATATGCTGACAAAACTGGTAACTAAATGAAATGTAGAAAAAAGGTCAGATTAAAAGAATAAGAAACAGAAAATTCAAATGACCTAATCTCATAAAAGGAAACTGAACAAATCATATATAAACTTTTGAAAGATGAGGGAATGAAGTGCCAGATAAATTTACAAGCGAATTCTACCAATTTTCAAACAACAATTAATCTAATATTATATTAGCTGTTTCTAAAAATAAGTAAATTCCAAATTCTTTCCATGATATTAATATGATCTTGATGCCTAAGAAGGGAGACATAAAATGAAGAAATAACAAAAAACCACATACAAAGAAGCTATTACAACATACTAAAAAGATGATAAATATTACCAGGTTGGATTTATATCAGGAATGCAGAATTGTTCAATATTAGGGAAACTATAAATGGCATAAAATATGCCAAAAATAGAAACAATAAAATCATATATTCATATCAATAATGCTGAAAAAGTTTTTAAAACAAAATTGAAGAATTATTTATATTAAAAAAATTTTTAAAGTACAAGAATAAATAGATCTTTTCTTAATATAGCATATGCTAGCTCTCTGAAAACAAAAGCCACTATCATGAGTAATGGAGAAATATAAGAAGGCCTTTCCAGAAGGATCTGGGGTAAAGAAAGAATTCCCATTATTACCACTATTACATTATGTAGTTTTAGAAAAGCTAATTATAGCAATAAGATTAGAAAAGAAATTGAGGGAATAAGCATAAGCAAAGAGTAAACAAAATTATCGCTTTTTTGGAAATGATATGATGCTCTACTAGATATCTGAATAAAACATCTATTACTTCCCCAAAGTAGTAAGGAGCTGCTAGAGCTAACAGAGCCGAGAATCAAAATAAAAGTTAAAAGTCAGAAGTGAAAGTAAGAGTAAAATGTTAACAGAAGTAGTAGCAAGACCAGCCTGACATCAATGGGGTAAGGCTTCCTTACACTGCAGTAATCTAATTACAACTTTTTTTTCCTCTCCAGAGACTAGCTTGGCTCTTTCCTTCCAAATGCTAGCCTGTATCTCTTTTAAACAGAGTTTCTCTCCATTTTGACTCACTGAAGAAATGATTTTCTAAGTTCTTTCCTATTGTCTTATCTCTGAAATAAGCATAAAAACTTTTACAGTTTTTAGTTTTTACTAGTTTTTACTGCTAGGAACTACAGATAAACATTGGAGTAAAAATAACCTTGCACAGAGAAAGTTATGAAGCTTTAAAAACTCTTAAAAAGTCCCAAAATAAGCTATTTTCAGTATTCAAAGGAATGAAAATGAAGCAAGTCTGTTCCCTTTGAGATTCCTCTCAGTCTTCCATTAATTCACCTTTTTGGAGATCATAAAACACTATATAAATATGAGCCATTCTTATTAATGGAAATGGGGAGAGGGAAGAAAAATGGAGAGGTAAAAAACAGAATGAATATCCAGGAACACTGCCACTGTCATGATCAGGGCTAATCAATCTGTCCTCTCAACCCCACTAGACCATTTCATTTATGAGACTAGAGTAAGGGTTCCCTCTTCTCTTTTGCACAGAAATTCTTTAGTGTAAGGAACTAACAGAGAACAATGAGTTAAAACGAGAAAATGACTCTCCACTGATGAGCTCCCAGCATCAGAACCCAGTTTATATGAGCCCAGCATTGGGGTTGGGGGAGAGAGAAAAGGAGGGGTAGTCTATGAATTCATGGTATTATGGGTGTCATCTATTATGGAAGGGGTTAACTGCCAAAAACATCAAATTTCTGAACCCTTTTTTGGAATCCATATATATTTGGAGACTCATCCATGTTTCATTTCATTTCATATTTTTGGAACATCTAGATCATACAACTTATCTTGGGATGTGTTTGGACAGTTTGTCTAGGGTCCTTATGGACTTCAATTCTATTGTATGGGGGTTGTCTTAAGACCTGGTAATTCAGGGTATTCTCTGTCTTTTCAGAGAAATCAACATTGGTTGACCTCTACTTGGGGGTGAGAGGTTGATTTCTCCTGGAATTCAAATTCTTGTTGGGAGCACCTCATAAGTTTTGGGAGCTCATCTGGAATTAGAATTCTTCTCTGAGGAGGGGAGTTTTTTCTTTTTCTTTGATCTAATTTGGTTATTATTAATTGTTCATTTGACTTTTATTAATTTTTTTCCATTTCCTAATTATTTTTGGGGTTGGGAAAGGGCAGCACCAGTGTGGGTTTAAGAGTACAGAAACTTTGTTATAAAAGTTTCAGACTGAGCTAACAGATCAGCTCAAGCTTTTCTGTAGTTTTTCTTTGCCTTTTCCATTGAGTCTTTCTTTCAACAAAACAAAACAAAACAAAACAAAACTACAAGGGTTAGTGGAGAGAGGGATTTTTTTTTTATCACTTTCCATTTCTCCAGGAACTGGAAGTGTTGTCTTGGGCAAAGAACATGGGAGCTGCATAAAGATTCACTAAGCCTGACAGAAGAGATCCTGATGAGAGTAGGTTTTCCCAGATCAAGAGATGGTGCAGCCGGCCAGAGTATTGGGGCACATCTGCAGAAGCACATAGTAGAAATGGATATATATGTGTATATATGCCAACTTAGCCTGAGATGGGAGTCACAGACTTTATGGTCTGTCCTATGGATAGCTCCAAGGAAAAGAATTCCCAATTTTTAAAGTATTGGCAACCAGCCATCCAGAAGGAGATTTCCTCAACACTATGCTTCCTGAAAAAGGAAGAGAATTGCAAACTAGGTCCCCGTAGCTGAATATCTAAAGCCACATCTTGGGGATGGGGATGTTCCAGTGCTTAGCACATTGTCTGGAACATAGATAGCCCCTAGTAAATATTTACTGACTGGTTGACAAGCAGTGGTAAGAGAGTTGGTACATGGCACTGTCTCCCCAACACAGTCACATGACTAATGTCTCAGGCAAGTTTTGAACTCAGATCTTCCTAATTCCAGGTTGAGAGTTAAATTCTTTGAGGCACTTAGCTGAGAATGGTGCAAATGGTAGGTCTCTGATTATATTGTGTACTCAAATAAAATTCATTTCTTAGCTCAGAGGAAAATTCAAACTGTCTCATTTAAAATACCTTTCCATTTTACATAGGAAGAATATTCTGAATAATTCCATGACAATCATATTAGTACAATCTAGACTGTTGTTG
The DNA here is from genome assembly GCF_028583685.1 of Petaurus breviceps papuanus. Classification (NCBI taxonomy): domain Eukaryota; kingdom Metazoa; phylum Chordata; class Mammalia; order Diprotodontia; family Petauridae; genus Petaurus; species Petaurus breviceps. The sequence goes on from NW_027187309.1 coordinate 522,839, forward strand.
TTGATATGACAATTTATTTTTTCCTATCAATTCAACAAGCATTTATATAAAGGGGCTGACCAACTGCTTGGAACATAGGCAAAACCAGCCTGGAAGATGGGTGTAGATTGGGCTACAAAATTTTTAAGTAACATCAAGGGTCAGGAAAAAGGGTAAGAGACCAGAGGAAACCCCAATATTTAAAAATATGTGATGCAGTAAGAGGAAGAACAAATCTATATTTTTATAGTTTCCTTTTGTTAAATATCCTTTAAAAATAAAATAGACAAGGCAATAAATCTAATGAAATATATTATGAAAGGAATATTTAACTGATTTAATTTCAAAATATCACCTTTTACATATAACATTCACAAACATATGTAAACAAAACCACTATTAGACTGCTCAAAGAAATATATATTCTTACTGACATGAGATAAATTATATTGTATTTTTCATGAATTAGGAAAAACAAGTAAAACTATACATATATTTATATATATACTTTGAAATATAGTTACATGCTGAAATTATAAGGCTATTTCTTTGTAATTTTCACAATCAGTATTATCTTCATAAAGATAATGATATTGTATCAGCATTAATAAAGTATTAATTAATCAGTAATTTTCTCTTCTAAATAGGCTAGATTTACCTATTCTAAATACATTCTCTTGAAAATTGGCCAATAATTATAATTATGGCATAAAGGCGGGCTTAACTTTTAATATTTTGTAAAACAAAAATAATTAAACTTTAAAAATATAAGTTCTCAATGACCAATTCTTAAAACTCTTTACCTTCTGTGTCATCAGTGCTACCAGATTTTTCTGAGTTTTTGATATCAGTGAATTCTGGAGAACATGGAGCATATCCATCAGGAGGTGGGCTTACTGTGTATATTTTTTTCCTGGGTTGGATCTTATTTTCATCATCTATAAGAGAGAAAGATAATTATCTTCATTTTATGTTATACATTTAATCGGTTGCTTATTTCATCTGACAGTTATTATAGGACAATTATATTGTGTCAGCACTAGGGTTTTTTTTTTTAATAATTAAAGTCACTGAAGGCACTGATTTAACAATTAACAAGTATTATAATTAAGGAATTTTATGATCCAAACATTTTGCTATAAGATCAAGTTACCTATTTATACATCTAGAAAAACAGATTGATCAATAACTACCTAAATATGTATCTTGCCTAGGACACAAAGAAAATTTTAACAATATATGACGTTCTCACATGCAATTTCTTACTGAATTCTAGTGCATACTCACTTAAATATCTTAGAAAATCAATGGCATATAAATACATATACGTTATATGTGTATATTTGTACATATATATTTTTTGTGACTATCTACAGATATATTTACCGAGGCAATACTAATAAGACATTTTCTATTCCTCCATTAAAACATTACTGTCATAGTTCATGTGAGTATAGAGTGTGTTCAGAGAAAGACTAGTAGCTCTGGTGTGAGGACTGTAGAGCCCTTTAAGGACTGCTTTCTACATTTGGTGTCCACCTGATGTACCTAACTCACCCGTGGCTCCAAGAAGCTGTAGCAACATATACAGCAACACCCCAGTAAACTGTTTTGGCAGACAGACTAAACCAGGTTGAGGGTAACTGAGGGGTCTCAAACACATTGATGAGTTAGGGGAGTGTCTGCCCTTAGCATGTGAAGACTTCTCCCAGTGGAATGGGTAAATGAGAAAAATTTGTTCCAATGGCCATGAAGGCAGCGAAAGTAGGTGCTGTGGAGTGCTTGGTTAGACATAGAAGAGGCCAAGGACATCCACTGCATCTTGAGCTATCACTGGTCATCTTGACTCTGTCCTGCCACTGTATTGTGATGACTCTGGAAGAGAGAGTGGGACTCTATGAAACTCTGCCCCACTTAAATCCAATTTATGTACAAATCAAAAGAAATCACCAACAACATGTTGCCATTTTGACCTATCTCACAGGCAAGTGACAAAGCAGCAGGTATAGATACACTGGCAGCTGTAGTCAAAACCCTGCACACATGTGGTCCAGCCTAATATAGTCATCTTCTCATTGGAAGCAGTAGTGGAATTTGGTAGATCCCTCAATGTCTGAGCAGTCTTTTAAGGATCATACTGCTCACTTATTGGTGTGAGGAAGGGGCTGGAAAAGGTGCCCTAAAATGTGTCTGCTTACCCAACCCTGAACTACTGTGGCAGGTGAGGATCCCATCCTATGGTAGAAACACAAAAAAATGTACAAAAGCTTCTGCAAAGATGACTCCATTCACCATCAGTACATGGAATTTGTACACATTTAGAGACAACACAAAATCCAATAGACCTGAAGGAACAGCCGTTGTTGCAAAAGAGCTCAGCAGGTATGTCCAAATAGTAGCCCTGGGTTAAACAAAGCTGGCAAATGGACAGCTTACTGAAGCTGGAGCCGGATACACATTTTTCTGGAGTGGCTACAGTGAAGGTGAGTGCCTTGAAGCTGGTATAGGTTTTGCAATCAAAACTAATCTAGTCAAGAAGTTTGTATGCTTACTTAACCCCAACTGCCCTGCCTTTTCCCCTCCAAAAAGCAAAAAAAAAAAAAAAGACAAAAATAGTCCTCATGCTCTGAGAGTTCATATTCTTTTGCAAGAGGAAGCATGAAAATAACTATGTACATATAAGCTATAAACGAAGAAAATCAAACTGATTTCATTTTGTAACTGATTTCATTCTGTACCAAACACTGACTTCTTGTATAACTCCTTAAATCATGTTTCATTGTCTCTAGGCTGAAATTAAAAGTTCATGTTTTCTGTTAATCACTTCAATTCAGGGAAGTGTGGTCTATTATCTCTATACTACTAACTGGTCTTGCAGGTAGACTGGATCAAACAGAATTTATTAGCAAAAGGTTATTCCTGGCCCCACATTTCCCATTTCCAGCCAACCATATTATTGTTCCCTATCCCTATGATGCTTCAGATTTTGTGACCAAGTATATCGTTTTCCCCATTTATGATGTTGATTTCTGTTTTTTGGATGTTCCATTTTTTGTCTATAAAAATGATCTGTCAGATCATTTGGAGTTTTAACTTACCAAGGAAGATGAGACCCTATTTATTGTGAAATGTGAACTTTGCTAATAGATTGATTGTGTTCAAAGCTCTGTGGCTCAGTTTATTTTAATTTCAATTGGAACAATACAGTATGAACAGAAAATAACCTCTAAGAGAAGGAATTAGTGGGGGAGAGGAGGGAGAGGAATATGCAATGGGAAAAGTCTGTTGTACAAAATGAGATTTGAGCTTGAAGGAGTTCAGGGAAAAGGAGGAAGTGAGGAAGAAGATCATTCCAGTAATGGGAGACAGCCAGTGTAAAGGAATGGATTTGGGAGGTATCCTTACATGTAGGGTTGTGAAGTATAAGAAGACTTGAAAGGTTAGAAGAGGCTGAGTTGTAAAGGGCTCTGAATGTCAAAGAGCACTTTATATTTGATTCTGGGGATGATAGGAAACCATTAGAGTTTGTGGTGGAAATGAGTATTGGGAGGAGTGATATGACATCATTGGACCTGTGCTTTAGGAAAACTTTTTTGTTAGGTTAAGTAGAAGATGGATTGAAGTAAAGAGAGATATAAGTCAGGGAGACCAATTAGTGGACTACTGAAGTAGTCTGGCTGTAAATCAGGGAGGGCCTGCATCATTACCAGGGTGGTGGCTATGTGAGTGGAGGGAAGGGATTGTATAGGAGAGATATTGTGAAGGTAGAGTTTTTGGGTTTTTTTTTTTTTTTTGCTTTTTGGAGGGGAGGAGGCAGGGCAATTGGGGTTAAGTAACTTGCCCAAGGTCACATGGCTAGCAACTGTTAAGTATCTGAGGTTGGATTTGAACTCAGGTCCTCCTGACTTCAGGGCCAGTGCTCTATTCACTATGCCACATAGCCACCCCTCTTTTTTTTTGTATCCCCAGAATTTGGCACAGAGTCTAACACATACATACTAGACAATTAATGAATAACTGTTAAGTGACTGGCTCACTATCTCTGCTCCCAGATTTACTTTTGAGTTCTCTGAGCCTCTGTACTTGGTTTAAGGGTTGGAGGGTGTAATGGTAATGGGAATTTGAAGATCTTCCCTGTCCCTTAAAAAGCCTGGGGGAATTTGAAGACCTTCTCTGCTTTGAAAATAAACTCTGCCCCCTAATAGACTGGATATAGTCACATAGAGCCTGTGGTAGGAAGAGTTAGCTGAAGGGTAGAGCACAGCCCATGGGAAGCTGTGAATCAGAACTAGCTGGTCTGGGAGAGAGAGAGGACGCTCAGGCAAGGAGTCAGTCAGGCTTGTGAGTAAAAGTTGTTTTTTCGTCATCTGCTGTGACAGCTAGGCTTATATTGGTTTGTGGGAAGGCTAAAGGATAGTGTGACTCTTTGCTGTGTCGTAGTGCATTAACTTCCATATTGCTATGATAGATTTGGTTTCCTGGTGTTGGGATTTGGTTTTCTGGGGTCTGAATAAATGTTTTGCTTTTGTCTTATATATGGAGAGCCTGTTATATTTTTGATCTAGCACCATGCAGGTCTATTTATAGTGATTGTGGATGCTGTAAATATTGCATTGGGGCTACAGAGGGAAAATTGTAAATGGAAGAAAGAATCTGATTCATCCCATGACTGCTCTTTATGCCCTTGCCTAGCTAGATTCTGGGAAATTATGCCCCACACAGGTGGTCAAGAACAAAGATGACAAAGTTTGTTTATGGCCTGAATTTTTAATTTGACATTTCAATATATTGGGTTAGACTCCAAACTTTAAAAAAATGCTTATAGGTACAATGAAGAGATTATTATTAACTCAAGAACTTTTGTTCAGTATTTCATAAATTGGATGTCTTGTGTCTATAAGAAGGGTAGGCCACTAATTTCCTAGGGCTAGAATGGGTCCTAAAATAAATATTTTTCTCATTCAACAAATTATACTTTTGGGGTATTAAAATACAGCTATTTGTTAAAACATGGAAGTATAAGCATTGTTTAATGTTGACATTATCAATATCAAAATCATATAACTTTAAGTATTTAAATTTTAAAATATAATTTTTTTACTTATTCTAAAACAATTATAAATCAATACTTAACATAATGCTTACTCGAGTAGAATTAACGTACCTTCAATCTTCTAGTTGTCAAAAGCTTATTTCTAGGATGTAGACCTCATATACACATGGGAACTACAGAACAATTTAGTATCAAAAGTCCTTACAGCTAGTTTCTCCCCTACCTTCACCTTTGATCTTTTTTTTATTAAAATGGCAAATTGTTTATTCATTCTGCTTTGGTTGTTAAAGAAAGAAGTTATTATAGAGTTTTTATTTTCTCATCAACTCCAATGTCCTGCTGTGTTTCCTTTTTCCCTTGCTTCACAATAAAGTAGAATGAAAACAGAAAAAGGAACACAATACTACTGGTTTGAGTAAAAACCCTGTAATTTTCTGTTCCCACATCAATAGTTTTCATGGCCAGCTAACTAGCAAGTTTCATGAAATATTTAGCTCCACTTCCTATCAAATATTTAGGTGCTAGTCCCTTTACTAATTAATTTGTACTGACTGGTCCCTTAGGAACCATCATTCACAGGATGAAATACTTAGGGTCTTTGAGAAAGACAACTTTCCTTAAGGGGTTGGGATTTAGAAAACAAGTTAAAAAGGGCAAAAATAACTTACAAAGTTTCTAAGAGAACATGGCAATATTAACAAGGCAATACACCAAAATGGATAACATGCTGAATTAGAGCTTAGAAGATCTGGGTTTGAATTTCTGTTAAGACATTTATAAGAGTGACTAGACAAGTTATTTAGTATCTCTAGTCTCATTTTACTAACATGTAAAATAAGAATAATAACAGTAGCTATCTCATTGGGTAATGTATATAATACATGCTATACTATAATAATCATATGTAAACTATAATAATATAAGAATGTACATAAAATATTTTGACAACACTAAAGTGCTATGTAAATATTTGAGTTAGCATCATCATCATATTGTTTCTATTATTTTTTTATGTTCAATGTCCTACAGACTAGACTGCTGTGCAGGTGGATAAAATTATCTCTTGCTGTAACTGAATAAAATACTGGATATAAGCTAATCTTTGGTAGACTCATTGAAAGAATCTTTGAAACAGTTCCAGAAGCAGACAGGATGATGGGAAGATAGGAACTCATCTTGTTTCCACAAGGTGTCCATTTCTTTATATTTTAAGAGCTTTTCACTCCATATACTATGCAGATTATAAGTATTTGGCATCATGTATTAAAAAATATTGTTCTTACATTTTTACAAATCAATGTTATATCCAGGTGACTGAGGCAAAACTTTTTTTTCTCTTATAATGTTCTAGCTCCATTACAATTTATCCGTTAAACTCTCAAGGATACTTCAAAGTCTACATTTGTAGTATGGGGATTATTCATTTGTTATTTTAAGAAGGAAAGTAAAGCTATCATTATTATTATTATTTATCATTATTGATAAATGAATTACAGTGATATTTATAAAGCAGAAAGTATCTAGGTAGTTTTAAAAAATATTTTCCTATATACAAAATATTCAAGACAGGTAGTTATTACTATAAATTCTTTCATTTTTTGTCCAAAGTTTAGAAGAAGCCTCTTTCTCTTTAAATACACACACAAACATGTATGTTAATATATTACATATATTATATAATACATATAAATACAATATATAATACATAAACATACAATGGAAAATTAATAAACTGATTGTGTCAATTAAATACTTAATCAATAATCACTTAATTCAAATAAGAGATGTTTATTTATGGGACAGCTAGGTGGCACAGTAGATAGAATGCCAGGCTTGAAATCAGGAAGACTCTTCTTCCCAAGTTCAAATCTGGCCTCAGACACTTACTAGCTGTGTGACTCTGGACAAGTCATTTAACCTTGTTATTAGCCTCAGTTTCTTAATATGTAAAATTATCTGGAGGAAGAAATGACAAATCTCTCCAGTATCTTTTGCCAAGAAACCCCAAATGGGACACAAGGAGTAAGATGCAACTGAAACTATTGAGCAACAACAAATCCTAATTTATTCTTCATTTCCCACCCAGTTATACTCCTATGAACATCTCCTATCAAGACCTAGGAACCTTTTATCCTGAAAGATCACTTCAGTCATGGAACTCATACATCATTAGTATCCTTTGCCCCTGTGAATGTTCCCACTAATTGGAGGTACCTACTGGGTACCTTCCCTCTTTTCTTGCCCCCTTTTCAGCTTCCTTTTGTGTGTTGTCTTCCCCAGTAGAATCGAAGTTCCTTGCCTTTCTTTGTATCGAGTGCCTAGCATGTAGTAGGTGCTTAATTAATGTTTACTTATTGGATTGAAATCCTTACCATAGTATGAAACAAATTTCCATTTACTCATATACCAGGCTAATGATTATATACTTTATCCTGTAAGTAATATGGAATCATTCAAGGTAAAAAAATCTGCTTAATCAAGATTTATATTTACCAACAAAATAACATAAATAGATTGTCATGGGGATAACTGGAAAGCACTTGTTAAAATAATCAGTATTAGGCAATCAATGATAAGACACATAAATGTGAAGTTGATACTATAGTTCTTAGTTAGGAAAGGGGCAGAGGGAAGAAAGGGAGAGAAAGAGAAAGAGATAAAAGAAAGAAATAGAGACATGCAGGGGAGGGCAAGTTAATGAAATTCTATATTTTTTTCTTTTCCTGAAGTTTTCTAACTTTGATTAAAAAAAAAAAAAGAACTAATATCAATGGGACAGCTAGGTGGCACAGTGAATAGAGCACTGGCCCTGGAAGTAGAAGAACATGAGTTCAAATCCGACCTCAAGACAGCTGACTAGCTGTCTGACCTTAGGTAAGTGATTTAACCCCAACTACTTTGTCTTCCCCCTCCAAAGAAAAAAAAAACACAAAAAACTAACTAAATTCTTACATTCTTTATTGTTGTGTTGTTCTAAAATAGGTTTTTACTGCAATCTTTGTTTTCACATGGACTACATTTCCTCCTCTATCTTTTCTCCTACTCTCTCAAAGAACCATCTTTTGTAACAAAGACATTTTAAAGAGGAATAGAAAAACAAAACAATCAATATACTGAAAAAAATCTAACAGTGTATGTGATATCTCACATCTGTGAACCCTTATGTCTTGGGAAAAGGTGGTATCTTGAGAGGGTATGTTCTTTTATCTCTTCTTTGGGGCCAAACTTGATCTTTATAATAAATCTTTCTTTTTTAATCATAGTAAATCCATGCTTCTCTGTAGTGATCACATTCATCATTTCTTATAGAACAATATTTAATTAATTCATGTACCACGATTTGTTTAATCATTCTCCAACCAATGGGTGTTTACTTTGTTTCCAATTCTTTGTCACCAAAAAAGGTGTTGCTATAACAAATATGAATTTCTTCTTACCAATCAATTCCTCCTTGAAGAATATTTCTGGGAAGTTATTCCTTAAGTGTAATTTCTGAGTCAATGGATTTGGACATTTTACTTATTACTCTGTTTGTCTAATTCCAAATTATTTTCCAAAATGGTTGTAGAAGACAATTCCTGACTTCAAGAAGCTTAAATTCTAATGGTGGAAGAGAACACATAAAAAAGGAGTTGAAAAATAGAAGACGGGGTAGGCTATCTCTGTAGAAGATATACATACCACTGGACTAACTTAAAAGGCCTATTGATCTGTACATTTAAGTCTAGAAAATAGAAATTCTTTACCACCTTGTTTTTTTTTCCTACATGAACTGTTATGTTGAACTCTTTTAGGAAGCTCCATAGACTTCTGCAGTTTGATGTAATCAAAGAATGTAGACCTAGAGAAATTCAACATTTATAGGAATCCCTCTCTCATTGAAATTCTCCATATAAACTATTACATATGCATTGAAATGAACAAGAAATCTCATGGTAGATTTCAAACGGAAATTAAAAGATTAAAAAAAAAATACCCTTAGAACGAAGACGTCATTTTCACATGTAAAACATCCTAGAGCAAATTTGAAGTGACTGATAACATCTGGAAAACAATTTAGATTTTGTTGATCTAAATTTTTATATATTCTGACCTTAAAATACCTCACCACTTAAAAGTTATTTTCTTATAAAGTTAATCACTCCAGTTAAGAAAATATACATAAGATAAGTAAAATCGGGAAAGATCAAACAGATGGCTGTTAATAATTAAGTGGTAAAAGGAAAAAAATTATCTGAGATAAAACTATTTCTGCATATAACATTACCTGCTGAAGGCTGAACTTTTCTTGGTTCTAGTTCTGGTTTTGAAGAAATCTCTGTTATGGATTGAAGTTGTTGATTTGGAACAGAAGGATAGAGTTTCTTCAGCACTTTTTCAATGAACACTGGAAAGGACAATCAATTTAAAAAATAAAATAGTTATTAATAAAAGATTACATATTCTTTTAAAAAAATAATTTACATTCTAAAGAATTAATTGCAGGTAAAATATTTTCATATTTTCTATATTTAGATTTCTTCCTGTTCTTTTTTATCCTAATATTTAATCAAATTCCCTCCCTTAATGATTCTGTTTCTTAATGATTCTTTTAGCTGAAATGTAGCCCAGTCAATTATTAACTTAGAAATTTTTGAATTTATGGATTTGGTATAATTTAGTGCTAACTAAATGTTACTTCTAGAAAGTATATGTCTGAGCACTAGCTCATAAAGACAACAAGATTTTAAGATTATGTCAAAGACTAGTGTTTTTTCTAGTGCTCATGATTTCAAAGACAAAATTGCATATGCATTTTTACTCAGAGAGCAGGAGAAAATAAAAATTCCTAACTATACTAGACAAGTCAGCTCTCAGACAACTTCCTAATGTAATATAAATAAGATTAATAAAACTATAATTAAGGAAGAATCCTGGTATCAGTAAAATAAGTCTTAAAATATGTTGAGATTTTTTTTAAACTTTGTTTTATTTTACTTTCTCAACTGGATAGGATAAAACACTGTAAAAAATGAACAGATCTTTCCACTCTGGTTTAAGTGTGATTAATGGTCCAGCATTAATTTTAAGACTTTTTGCAAGATTACATTAAAGAATTAAGAGCAGTCCTGCCCTGGATACACTTAATATCTAGTTAGAAATATAGGATATACACACAAATGTAAACCCACTTAAAAAGCAACATCAGAATAAATTATTACATGGCAATTGTACTAATTTGAACTTACTAGTGCTTTTATTAAATACATGAACTCAATTTAATTCAATAAATATTTATTAAGCACCTACTATGTGCCAGGCACTGTGTTAAGCACTGGGGATACAAGTAAGAAAAAGAAAGTTGATGCCCTATTTATCTAGAATGTCTACACAAGAATGATGGTATTCAAGTGTTTCATGCTAGAGATGGCAGTCTTTGGTAAAGCTGTATCCGTGAAACTTTGAAGCCAACATCTCTTTGTCAATTGGTAGGTCCTTTGGAGACATGGATGGTCACTGTATTAATCAGAATTTTTAAATATCATTTTTTGTTTTTTACAATGTTGCTGATCTGGAATAAATTGCTCTACTGGTTCCATTCACATCACTTCATTAATTAATTGGGGTTAAGTAACTTGCTCAAGGTTACACGGACAGTTATTTCTGGGTGTGGTGCTAAGTATCTGAGCCCAGATTCAATCCCCAGGTCATCCCAACACTGGGGCCGGTGCTCTTACTCACTGTGCTACCTGGCCTCCCCAACCCTGTTCCCTTTTCAAAAGTGTTTGATTCTGACTACCCCCTTCCCCAATCTGCTCTCCCTTCTGTCATCCCCCCTCTTATCCCCTTCCCCTCTACTTTCCTGTATGGTAAGATATGCAATTGGGTATGTATGTTATACCCTCCTCAAGCCAAGTCCAATGAGAGATTGGTTGACCCATTGCCTTTTACCTCCCTGCTCTTCCCCTAAGCTTTTTCTTGCCTCTTTCATGTGGGATAATTTACTCTATTCTATCTGTTCCTTTCTCCCTCTACCAATATATTACTCTCTCACCTCTTAATTTTATTTTTTAGATATCATCCCTTCATATTCAACTCATCCTATACCCTCTGTATACACATATGCATATACATACACACATATATTCCCTTCAACAATCCTAATACTGAGAAAAGTCTCATGAGTTACAAATATCGTCTTTCCATGTAGGAACGTAAACAGTTTAACTTTAATAAGTTCCTTATGATATCTCTTTTCTGTTTACCTTTTCATGCTTTTCTTGCTTCTTGTATTTGAAAGTCAAATTTTCTGTTCAGCTTTGGTTTTTTCATCAAGAATGCTTGAAAGTTCTTTATTTCATTGAATAACCATATTTTACTTTAAAGTATTATACGCAGTTTTGCTGGTTAGTGATTCTTGGTTTTTTAATCCTAGCTCCTCTGACCTCCAGAATATCATATTCCAAGCCCTTCGATCCCTTAAAGTAGAAGCTGCTAGATCTTGTGTTATCCTGATTATGTTTCCACAATACTCAAACTGTTTCTTCCTGACTTCTTGTAATATTTTCCCCGGGAACTGTGGAATTTGGCTATAATATTCCTAGGACTTTTCTTTTTGGGATCTTTTTCAAAAGGCAATCTGTGGATTCTTTCAATTTCTATTTTACTCTCTGGTTACAGAATATCAGGGCAGTTTTTTCTTGATAATTTCTTTTTCTTTTTTTGCTTTTTGGAGGGTAATTGGGGTTAAGTGACTTACCCAAAGTCACATGGCTAGTAAGTGTGTCAAGTGCCTGAGGCTGGATTTGAACTCAGGTCCTCCTGACTTCAGGCTGGTACTCTATTCATTGTACCACCAAGCCACCCCTCTTGATAACTTCTTGAAAGAGGATATCTAGGCTCTTCTTTTGATCATGGCATTCAGATAGTCCAATAATTTTTAAATTATCTCTCCTGGATTTATTTTCCAGGTTAGTGGTTTTTCCAATGACATATTTCACATTGTCTTCTATTTTTTCATTCTTTTGGATCTGTTTTTATAATATCTTGATTTCTCATAAAGTCATTAGTTTCTGTTTCCTCCATTCTAATTTTGAAAGAATTATTTTCTTCAGTGAGCTTTTAAACTTCTTTTTCCATCTGGTCAAATTTGCTTTTTAAGATGTTCTTCTCCTCATTGGCTTTTTGGGCCTCTTTTGCCATTTGAGTTAGTCTATTTTTTAAGGTGTTATTTTCTTCAGTATTTTTTGGGGTCTCCTTTAGCAAGCTGTTGACTTATTATTCATGATTTTCTTGCATCACTCTCATTTCTCTTCCCAATTTTTCCTCTACTTCTCTTACTTGATTTTCAAAATTCTTCTTGAGCTCCTCTATGGCCTGTGACCAATTCATATTTTTCTTGGAGGCTTTTGATGCAGGAGTTTTGACTTTTTTGTCTTCTTCTGGTTCTATGTTTTGATCTTCTTTGTTGCCAAAGAACGATTCTATAGTCTGATTTCTTTTTCTCAGCCAATTATTGGTTTTTGAGTTCTTTGCCACAATAGAATTCTGCTTCCAGAGTAGAGAGTGCTGTGTCCCAAATTTCTGGGGTTTTGCACAGCTATTGTAAGAGCTACTTTTAGGCACCTGTCTCATAACTATAAGGAGGATTCCTTCTCTACAGCCCCCACAAGCTCTGCCTCTCCAGCACTCCTCCTCACCCCAGGACTGCCACCCAACACTGTGATCCAGATCCAAGCAGAGCAAAGCACGAGAATCCTGCCTCAGTGCCAGCAAATACATTCCTGCAATTGCCCTCTGGTCAATCACTTGGTCCCCCCACCATCTGTGGGCCTGGAGCTCCAGAAGCAGCTGCCACTGCAGCTGCTACTGCTACTGCTGCCCTGGGGGCAGGGCCCCCACTGTACTCTTCTCTCACCCAGGTCCAATAGAGATTCCCCACTGACCTTTTATTTTCTCTTTGGTGTTTGTGGGTTGAGAAGTCTGGAAATTGCCACAGCTACTAGTGATTCAGTCCCCTGAAGTCTGCTCTGGCTGGTCTGTGCTGCCAGGGCTGGAACTGAGTGCCTCACGTGGGAGTACACTACACTCCCAGTGCTCAGTGATAGACTCTTCCAATCAGTCTGCCAGGCTACCTTCAGTGGGAGATTTGTTTCTCTCTGTCATTTTGTGGGTTCTGTAGCTCTAAAATTTGTTTAGAGTCAATTTTTACAGGTATTACAGGTAAATGAGGGATGAGCTCAAGCAAGTTCCTACTTTTACTCTGCTATCTTGGCTCCACCCCCCCCCCATTTATAATTTTTAAACCATGTTGACAGACACCAATTAAATGACTTATCCAGAAAGTCCTATTTATTCTACAAATCTTTTCTAAATTTTTGATTACTAAATATCAGTATTTTAAAAATGTCTATCGATATACTCGTGTTAATGGTATAATAATAGCCTAATAATTATATTTTATTATAATTCTTTAGATATTGGATAGTCTTTCACAAGAGCTAAAACGCAAATTTTTGGGTCCCATATAATCTAAAATTATGGATCTGTCTCTACATTTATATTATATCCTATTATACCATTATATACAACAAAAGGCAAAGAAATGATATTTAAAGAGTAAATCAAGTTGTTATTATGCTGCATACTTCACAATACCTTAAGGAATAGGGAGAGACCATAAAAAAGCAAAAATATTCTCATAAGAATCTACCTAATACACATGAATAATATTTAAAAAATAAGAATAAGTTTTTGATTAGTAGGTAAATTTAGTTTAAACAAATTATCTTAAATCAAGACTTAAATCACAAGTTCAAGAAATTTTTTCTCCTACAAATCACATTCTTCACAGTTCAGAGATTGATGTTTTTCATATGTGGAAAGTACAGACTATGAAAGTTTTAAAGCAGAAATTTAATTTGATGTATTTCTAGATTAATTTCATGGCTATATTTATGTACATATTTGTGAAATCACTCAGAAGTGAACCCTTTTTAAACCAAGAGGTTAATTATGTAAATTTCTGAGACCTCCTTATTAAGAAAATAACCATTCAAATCATCAAATAATTTACCTAAAACAATCTCACATATCCTATATATTTTCTCCAACAATATGCAAAGTGACTTCAAATGTACATACACATATACGTGTGCCAGTTTTGGGAAGAAGTATTTCTGAATTTTTAAGTTATTCAAATGAATTTGAAACATATTTTTATAAACAAAACTAGCCTATTTCATCAAGTCCAGAAAAGAAATAAATTAGATTAATTACCATTAGTACACATAATAGCTATCAAAGATTAGCCTTCTGATATCCACAAACATCTGGAACAGCTCCAAAGCCAGAAATAGACCATAAAAAATCTTTGGCAGAAAGGAGCAGGCTATGAGAAGCAAACAATAAAAACAGCTAAAAGTCAATGGCCTCAACATTATAACTATTATATTGTGTAGGTAGTTAGTTCACTGACCAGAGAGAAGGAACAATTGAAATAACTGACCTTTATATATCTCTTTAAATTTTACAAAGTCCATCACAATCATTATCTCATTCAAGTGTCAAAACATCTCTTTGATGTAGGTACTAAAATAATTATTATTCCCATTTTACATATGTGAAAACTGGGACTAACAGCTGCTGTGAGGTAAAATTTGAACCCAGGTCTTTCTGACTCCATTTACACCATGGACAAACTCATAAAGATTAACCTAGTTGGCTGCCATTCATTTGGAAGTCCTGCTATTTGTATGAAACACAAGAAAATCAATAGGAGAAAAGACATGACAAAAAATAAAGTGAAAATCAGTGGGAAGAAGACAGCAGTGATTACTCATCTTTATATCATCAGAGCTATTAGCATGTTGGGCATTTATACTAAATATTTATTGAGTGAATAAATGAAGCAGTGGCAATAGCAGATATTAAGAGGCAAGCAACAGATGTTCTAATAGCAAAGAAGGAAGTCAACAACAAAAAGGGAAGACAAAATAACTCTGCAGTCTGGGGAAGCAAACAACTAACTATATTTCAATAGTTCCTAAAAGCATAGTCATAAGAGGTACCTATATTCATGTGGCAGGTATGGATGCATAGGAGTACAAATCATCACATATCTCAGAATCCCTTGAAAGCATACAGTATCTCTACATGTGTGGGGAAAAAGGCAAAAGACCTATGTCATATACTAGCTACTTCTGCTTTTATAGTCAAGTCAGCCAATAAGCCTTTACTAAGAACTTCTTGGGATACAAAGAAAGACAAACAACAGTTCCTGCTTCTGAGCTCACAGTCTAATGGGTGAGGCAGCATGCAAACACTATGTACAAACAAGCTATACAAAGGATAAATAGGAAATAATAAAGGGAAGGTGCTAGAATTAAGGGGGATCAGAATAGGCTTCTTATAGAAGCTGGGATTTAGCTGGGACTTGAAGGAAGCCTGGGAAGCCGGGAGGTAGAATAAGGAGAGAAAGTATTTTAGATATGAGGAAAATCTGGTGAAAATGCCCAAAGCTAAGAGGTAGAGTGTCTTGTTCAAGGCCAGTGTCACTGGAATGAAGAATGTGTGTGTGTGTGTGTGTGTGTGTGTGTGTGTGAGGGGAGGAGAGAGACAAGGGAAGTATAAGGTCTAAGTGGAGGAAAAATACGTGGAGGCGGTAGGACTTGGAATGTTAGCGTATGTTGTATTTGATCCTGGTGGTGAAAGAAAGTCACTGGAGTCTATTGAGTAAGGGGTAGGAGTGGGGAGGGAGTGACATGGTTAGACTTGAGCTTTAGAAAAATCACTTTGGTGGCTGTGTGGACTGGAGTAGGGAGAAATTTGTGGCAGACTGACCCACCAGTAGGCTACTGCAATGGTCCAGGTGTGAGGTGAAGAGTGCTTGAGAGTGGTAGTCATGTAAGATCTGAGAAAGGGATGCTAAAAAGGTGAAACTGATAGACCTTGGCAACAGGATAGATGGGGAGGGGGGAATGAGAAAGAGTGAGGAGATGAAGATGCCAACCTAGGTTGTGAGCTTGGGGGACTGGAAGCATGGTGGTGCTCTCTACAGTAATAGTGAAGTTAAGAAAGGGAGAAGTTTTTTTTTGGGGGGGGGGGAAGACAGTACATTGTCTTTTGCGGGTTGAGATTAAGTTGCTTGATTTAAGAGTTTCAGTTCAAGATGTCTAGCAGGAAATTGGAGATGTGAAACTGGATGTCAGCAGACAAGTTAAGGTTGGATAAGTAGATCTGAAAATCATCACCATAGAAATTATAATTGAATCCATGGGAGCTGATGAGATCACCAAGTGAAATAATACAGAGAGAAGAGGACCCAGGATAGAAGCTTGTGAGACATCTAGGATTAATGAGTGTGACCTGGATGAAGATTCAGCAAATGAATAAATCCTGATTGAGGAGCAGCCAGATGAGTAGGAAGAGAACCAAGAAAATAGTGTCACAAAAACGTAGAGAGATGAGAGTATCAGCAATAAGATGGTGATGAGAGTGTCAAGCTGTAGCAAAGTCAAGAAAGATTAGGCAGATAAATATTGCACAGTATAACATGATAATATAATATAATATAATATAATATTCATAAGGAATAATCCTCAAATTCTAACACAAGGTTAAATTATGTTTATTATATTCTGCTTAAACAAACAATGAAAACCTCTATTTTGGACAATTTTCTTTCTGACAATAGTTAAAAGTAATGTTCTGGTGCTTTTAGTATTACACTTATAGCTACTTGGATAAACCTATGCTTATAAAGCCCAATTAATTCCCAGAAGATGTCAGGTAGCTGAGGTTTTGCTCAAGATACACTAAAAAAAACCCCCTAAAACCCCTTTCCCACTTTTTCCTATACATATTTCTCACATAGGTTCTTAACTTAAAACAAATTATTCCAAAGGAATTAAGTTTTCCATGATTATAAAAGCATATGTATTAATTCATGACAGGCAGCTAGGGTAAAGTGGAAAGAAAATGGTTCTAGAGTCAAAGGACTTGAATTCAAAATCTGCTGCTGATGTTTATTAGCTGTGTGACATCATGCAAGTCATATAACCTCTCTGGGGATCAGTTTGCTCATCTAGTAAAAATGAAAGGACTGAACTAGATGACCTCTGATGTCCCTTCAAGCTCTAAATCTATGATTCTATAAAAAATTTATGTTTTATTACTACTGGTGCTTAAGTTACCTCAACTGTTTTACTGCTAATGATATTTTAAAAACTTAACTGGAAAACATATTCTGTCCCTTCAGCTTTCCCTGGGAAATTGGATATTCAAGTCCATGGATATTTCATAGGATATTTAATCTATGTTTAAATTTAGATCAAATATCCATGCGTATTTGTTGTTATTCAGTTGTTTCATTCATGTTTGACTCTTTGTGACTCCATTTGGGGTTTTCTTGGCAAAGATACTGGAATAACTTCCCATTTCCTTTTCTAGGTCATTTTATAGATAAGGAAACTAAGGCAAGCCCTGTGCCCATTGTCAGATAGCTAGTGAATGTCATGGCTGGATTTGAACTCAGGTCTCCCTGATTCCAGGCCAGGTGCTCTATCTACTATGCCACCTACCTACTGATATTTAAGTCTATGCATAAATTACTGGAAATCTTAACCTGATATGCTAATAGGTCAGGCCTAAATTTGGTATCACATATTGAAATGAACTAGAGACAGTAAGAGATTAGCCATGAAGATCACATATTATTTATAAAGTTGTTCTAAAGAGGTTGTATATATACATAATACATGTATATGCATATATATATATATATATCTCATATCATATATAGCAATTATGCTTTTTCCAGGATATCTGAAATCTAATAATTTAGTGAAAATTATTTTTATGTATATGTTGCTTGTAAAACAACAACAACAAAAACAAACAAAAAAAGGAAAACAGTCCCTGGCCCTAAGGGAATGATATTTTACAAGGAAGGCAAAATGTAAACATAAAGGCATATGCAAACTATATATAAAATGAATACAAGAAAATATCAAGAGGGAGGCCATTAGTTATATGAAGTAGTCAGTAAAAATGACATCAGGAAATAATTCATGTAGCAGGTGGCACTTTATTTTCATTTTGAAGGAAATCAGAGATTTCTAGAGACAGAGATGAGGAGGTTATTGTAATCAAAGGGGACAGTCAGGATAAATCCATGGAGCCAGAGGATAAAGTGACTCACTGCATAAGAAACAGTGAGTAGAGCACTATGGCTAGAACACAAAATATGTGGAGGGGAGTAATGTGTAGGGAGACTGAGAAGGGGCCAGGTTGTAGAGATTTTATTCCAAATTTGGGAGCTTAAACTCTATCCCAGAATTAATCAAAGCTGCTAGAGTAGAGTAAGGTTATGGTCGTTGTAGAGGGGAATGGGATGGCAAAACCAGACCTTGTAATAGCAATGTAATTTGATCCCTTTGTATTGGCAAAGCTAACAGGTACTTAGCACCTAGTTTGAAATTAGTTAGATCAAGCCTTTGTTAAGAAACAAAAGGTAGGAACCCCTGTTGCTAATGTAACAGGAGGGGGCAGAACAGGGAGGAGCTAATAAGTATATAAGGAGAAGCCCTAGCTGGCATTTCAGATCTTCTTGGAGCCAGGTTCTGGGGGCTGAGGAAGAAAGGCCCAGGCTAGAGAGAATGATTTTTATTTTGAGAACCTGGATGAAGTGACTTTGATTCTGGGAACCAGCTGAAAGTTCTGCTGAAGACTGGTGACTGATGAAATTGTCTGAGTAGTGACTGACCCTGATATGAGGTTTTGCTTTGGGGCTCACTTTGGGAAAAGTTGTGTGATTTGGCCAGATGAGATTCTGGGTTTGAGCTGCCTGGCTTTGAAAACCCAGATGTTGGTGCTTCCCTCTCTGGTAACTCACCAGCTATGGATGTAATGGTCAGACAGCTGGAAGCTGAATTGTGTTGTGAATTGTTGCAATTGAAAAAAATCAAAAGATAATATATTGAAAAACATGGCTTATTGGATAGAAGGCTGATCTTGGAGTCAGGAATTGAATTGTGAATTGCATTATTTTCTGCTGAGTAGTAACTGATGGAATTGTAATTTATTTGTGATTGTACTTTGTGACTGAATTAAGGACTCTGCATTGACTAAATGAATGTACTATTCAGGGGTGGAGTACTTTGACTTTTGTATTTTGTATCCCTTAAGGAGACTCCTTAATGATGATTGGATGATTGAGTAAGGAGGCAAGCCTCCTTAAGGATGACTGAACGATTGAGTTACTAAATGATTATACTTTGTTGAAAACTATTGTAACCACTTTGGTGAAAACTATGTGGCCATTTTAGTGATAAGTCATTGTGAATACTGTATTTTGTTTTTCTGTGATAAGTTGTAACATTGTGAATACTGTCCCTTGATTTTCTGTGAATATTTTGCTCTGATTTGTTATTGCATAAATAGTGTTCACTATACTATGGAATCAGAACCTTGAAAGCTGTTCACAGCAGCAGTCCTCTGGAAAGCTAAAGTGTGGCTTTACAGATCTCCATTTCAAGAAAATCAATTTGGCAGCTATATGGAGAATGGATTGGAGAGACTTGAAGCAGAGAGAATTGAAGCCAGGAGACCAAATAGGAGGCTATTATAATACAGTTGAGGTGAGAGGTGATGAGGGCCTTGACCAAAGAGTTAGTTTAGACCCTGTGAATGAAGCATAGTCTTATGCAAAAAAATATTGTGAAAATAGGAAGAAGGAGGAAAATTGAGAAAAGTCTGTAAGATTTAGAAATTAAGAAAACACTGGTAACTTTGGAGAGGGTGGTCAGAATCAAGACTTCAGATGGTTGAGGAGAAAAGAAGAAGTAGAGGTAAGGATTGTAGGCAATGTTTTCAAGGAGTTTGGTTAAGAAAGGGAAGAGAAAAATTTGATAATAAGTAGTACAAATAGTAGTGAACTTTTTTCCCCCTGAGATTGGCATAACTTTGGTATTCTTGTAGGCCCCAGAGAAGGAACCAGTAGATAGGGAGTGACTGAAGATAAAGGAGAGTTATGGATAAGTGAGGTGGTTGACCTTGGTAAGGAGAATGGATACCTTTTCATCAGGCACAGGAGTAAAGGAAGAACTAGTGGGAGACAACATCAATGATATATGAGATGAGAAGGAAGGATTGTGAGGTACAGAGGACGGAAGAGAAAAAGGCAAATGGTCTTGAATTTCTCAATAAAATATAAGCTAAAGTCTTTAGCTGAGAGGTTAGGGAGAGTGAATTCTGTCAGAAGTTTGAGGACTGAAGAAAAATGTGTAACAGTTATTGTAGTGAAAAGGATAGAAGATCAGGGAGGAGAAAAGGGGTGGCTTTACTGCAGTGAGTGGGCTTTGGAAAATAGCATAAATTTGTTGAGGAATCGGTCAGCATAGATTTGTGACTTCTACTAGCTCTATTCAGTAGCTTTTAAGAGAGCAGGAGAAAGTAGAAGTTATCTAGGGTTGGTGTTGGCATAAGCAGTGATGAGAAAAAGGAGCAAGGAACTTGAGAGTAAAAGTTGGGGAAAGGAAGATGGCATAATCAGATCAGGAATAGTAGCCCCAAAAAGTACTGAAAGGTAGAAGAACTGGGGATCATAATGAGGATGAAGAATAGATTTAGTAAGAATAAGGAAGAAAGAGTGATGGAATGACAAGACCAGGGGTAGGGAACCTGTGGTCTTGAGGTCATATGTGGCCTTCAAGGTCCCTGAGTGAGGCCTTTTGACTGAGTCCAAGTTTTAACAGAAAACATTGTTTTATTAAGGGAATCTGTTCTATGAAGGTTGGATTCAGTTAAAGGGCTGCACTTGAGGACTTGCTAATTATTGGTGAATCAGTGCAGGCAGAGCATCAATGGATAGAAGGAGCTCCACTGATGAAGAAATCACAGTAGAATGTCCAAGGATTTGCTGCGGCTTTATGGCTAATGCCTGGCACAGTGGCCATCAGACACTGTAGGGACACTATTACCAACAATGGGATTGACCTTGCCCTTTTCTTATTTCAATTCCCTTCTAGTCTTTTCTGAATTGTATTCTCCATTTATAGGATGTATTCTTGGATGTTCATTGTTTATTCTATAGTGCTTGTTAAAGGTGGAACTTGAACTACTAGATTTTACCTCTATTACATTTTTTGTTAGCACGTTTATCTCATCCTATCCTCTCTTCTTTTTATTTATGTTGAAAACTTCTACACTACCTCCCTCCTAGAAGAAAATGGTTATTCACTATGTAGCTCAAAGAATACCTTTACCACAGTCATTTACCATTCCTCAGAGTCAAATTCAACATTTATTAAATGCTTACTATGTGCCAGGTACTGTGCTAAGTGGTGAGGATACAAAGAAAGGAATAAGATAATGCCTGCCTTCAAGGAATTCACGATATAATGGGGGAGACAATTCATAAAAAGAAGTTGAAAATTGGCTGGGGGAGCTAGCTGGTTCATTTTTTTTTTGGAGGGCAGTTGGGATTAAGTGACTTGCCCAAGGTCACACGGCTAGTTTTTGTGTTAAGTGTCTGGGGTCAGATTTGAACTCAGGTCCTCCTGACTCCAGGTCTGGTGCTCTATTCACTGTGCCACCTAGCTGCTCCCTTCATTTAAAAAAATAATATTTTATTATTTTCCCAATTACATATAAAAACAATTTTAATATTCATTTTCTAAAATTTTGAGTTCCAAATTCTCTCCCTTCTTCCCCCTACCTCACCTAGAGATGGTAAGCAATTTGATATAGATCATACATGGCTACTTGGTTCATTGTGGAATATGATAAATTCATGCAGCTGAGGTGGGAAATTATCTGAGGAGGTGTGAGTTTCTGAGTTGATTTCATCTTACAGTTTTGGAGATCACCAAGTCCAGGAAAGGAGCTGAGCAGGAAGTGATGAGAGTTCCATGATTAAATGGTGGAGGATCAAGGAGGAGCTCCCAGATGTCTACATCTCATCTTCTCCAATCAGAGATGGGGAAGGGTCCCAGAAGTAGGAGGCGCTGAGGAGGTGTGAGTTTCCAAATTTATTTCATCTTGCCAAATGATGAGTTTTTAGAGAGCACTAAGCCCAGAAAGGTTGCCAGGTGGGAAAGGGGGAGGAGAATTCCCTGGGTGTGGAGAATCTCAGCAATGTCTATGCTCTACTTTCTCCAATCAGAGGGAGGGAAAGGTCCTAAAAGCAGGGAGCCTAAGACTCCTAAGACTAGTGTATCTTATTTTTGGCTCTATATTCTCCCTATCACCTCCTTAGAGACATTTTCCCAGGGTGCAATACAGTCCTAGGAAGAACAACATTTGTTCAGCAAATGTAGTTTCCCCCCAGGAAAAATGAAAAGCATTAAAAAACTATGTTTCTCATCAAATACATAAAACTTGCTTTTCCTACTCCCATAACATTGAAATTCTTTAATTAAGCCTTTTAATTTTACCTCTTCAACAAAAACACACCATCCTTCCCTTTCCCCCACCACCATCTCAGGTCCTTCCCTCTACTGCTCTTACCCTACTCCCTCAGAGGTTCCCACTTATTGAGAAAAGGAACACTATCACTTTTCTGCTCCCCTCTATCTCTTGCCTTCCCTCAACACACAAAGGATTTCCTATTGAGCCATACTTCCCATGATGGATACCAATTTACTTTAAGGGGAACACATGATTTTGTACCTTCCCTTTTTCCTTTTCCTGACTCTTTATATCCTTTCTACCTTAACAATCCCTCTTTGGGGGGTTGATTATGAAAACAAAAACAAAAACCAACTAATATTATAAGTAGTAGGAGGAATAAGACCAAGTAGCATGAAACTATAAATAGTCATACAAGATTATGCAGCAATTATTATAAATAAATGGAAAGCTTGGACTTTGATATAACAAAAGTTGAAAGAAAAGACCTTGACAATAATTCATGTAATATTGGACTTAATCATTCTCAGAAAAATAAACATATTGTTTTATCCTGTATTATTATATTCAGTCTTATAGGGTAAATTAACTGATATCTTTAATGAATATTTAAGTAAACCTCACAAATTAGCAAAGAAGCTATAACATACTATTCAAATACTATAACAATGACTAGGTTTCATTTATACCAAAAACATTTATGCCAAAAGATTAATGGTGACTAGGTTGGATGTTTGTTGTTTATTCTATAGTAAAAAAGTACAGCATCAGTTTAACAT
The DNA here is from genome assembly GCF_028583685.1 of Petaurus breviceps papuanus. NCBI lineage: Eukaryota > Metazoa > Chordata > Mammalia > Diprotodontia > Petauridae > Petaurus > Petaurus breviceps. Next base: position 546,038 of record NW_027187309.1, read on the forward strand.
TAATAAAGTTATAAACATAATAGAGCATATCAATAATAAAAAACAATAAAAATTTCATGAGTACATCATAAATATTTGCAGAAAAAGCTTTTAATATAATTTTTATTAAAAACAAAAGGTATAGGAATAAATGGATCATTCCCTTATTATGTTATCAACCATATAACTTAAGGTCAAGAGCTGGAATTATCTGTAGGGGGAAAACACTAGGGGCTTTTCCAATGAGATCCAATAATAAAGTGATAAGGTTCACTGTTATCCCTATTATTTGACCTAGTTCTGGAAATTCAAGCTATAGAAATAAGACATACATAAACACAAATGAGAATAGTTAAAGAAGAAACAAAATCATCAATATTTGCACATGACATGATGGTTTAGGAGACCCAAGAGATTTGACCACAAATAATTTAAACAATTATTAAGCACCTACTGTGATATATGTCAGACTGTGTGCTAAGTGTTTGGAAATATGAAAAATGGCAAAAGACAGTCCCTGCCCTCAAGAAGCTTACAATCTAACAGAAGAGGCAACAAGTAGACAAACCTATACAAATAAGCTATATATAGGATAAACAGGAAATAAGAGAAGAAAGACACTAGAATTAAGAATGGGAAAAATTTTCTGTAGATGAGTTTTTAGCTGAGACTTAAAGAAAGCCAGGCAATAAAGTAGGCGGGGATGAAGAGAAAGCATTCTAGGTATGGGGAACAGCCAGAGAAAATGCTCCAAATGGAGAAATGGAGTGTCTTGTTTGTGGAAAAGCAAGGAAGCCAGTGTCACTGGACCAAAGATTATGTGGTAGAAGGGGCCTAGGCTAAGAAGTGCTTTGAATGGCAAAGAGAGGTTTTGTATTTGATCCTGGAGGTGAAGAGAGCCATGGAAGTAGACTATGGTATAAATGAACTTTCTGTTAAGTACTAACAAAAAAGCTTCACTGGAAATAATTACATAGATTGTCCCAAAAGACATAGTGCAGATTTAAACCTTAAATCTGCACTAAGACCTTTGTGATAACCTGTATTATAAAAGAGTAATCATGTGGGGAGACTATTCTAGGTTCCAAGGTGATGATTTTACAAAAGCAATATCAGAATGAATAGAGAGAAGGTGTTAGATGTAAGAGATGTGGACGTAGAAAATGGGAAGCTTTGGCAACTGACTGGATATATGGGGTCGGGGAGAGTGAGAAATCAAGCATAATACCTAGGCTATGAACAATGTGAATCTGAAAAAATGGTGGTGGCTTTGCCAGAAACAGGTAAGTTTAAAAGAAGGAAGTATCTGAGAAGAAAGACAATGAATTCACTTTAGGACATTCTGAGTTTGAGAAATCCCTGGAATACTAGTCTGAAATGTACATAAACAAGTGATTATATGGGAATGAATCTAAAAAGGAGCTTCTGGGGCTGGATATGGGAGTTGATGTGGTTACCAAGAGAGTGATGAGAGAGGACTGAAGAGGGGCTGAAACAAAACCTTGGGAAACACACAGTTAAGCAGGAGGATAGTGAATGATGCGTCATCAAAATACCAAAAGTATTAAGTAAAGATCACCAAAATAACAACATTTCATATGCCCAAAGACTACGAAGCTAAAGTAGTATCTATCTGACAAACACTTTTCTGAAAACTAGAGATCATTCTGTCAGAAGTTTTTAGACCAATGTCTAAACACAATTTACCACAATAAACTCCAAATAGATAGATGATTGAAATGTAAAAGTCTTATTAAGCCATAGAAAGGGAAGGAGATATATTTCACAACTATAGCTAAGGGCAGAATTCTTAAAGGGACAGAAATGATTATAAAGGAACAATTTTGATTACATAAAAAAAATAACTTAAAGGCTTTTTGCAGGAGCAAAAAATCCTCTCAGTCAATTTCTATGATAAAGGTCTGATATCCAAGATAAATATATGTTGCTACAAATATTGCTATCAACAAGAGGCATTCCTCAGCAACTTAGTGATCACAGCATATGAAGAGTTTACTGATTTTAAACTTACTAGCTATAAACTACAGAAATATCTATTAAAACAACTTCATATCCATCAGATTGGTAAAGATAACAAAAGATGAAAATGGCAGTTGCTAGAGACCATATAATCATAGGTCTTCAGCTGGATAAAATCTTGGAGACTATCTAGTTTAATACTCTAAATTTATAGATGAATAATCCCAGATTCAGGAAGGGGGACTTGTTCAAAGTCATACACATCTAAGTGTCAAAGGCAGGCCTTAAAGCCAGGTCCCCTGATTCCTGAGTCAATATTCTTTCTACTATATCATGTCACATAGGTAAACAATACTGAATAGAAAAATAGTATTGAGATGGCAAATAAAAATATAAGAAAAAATTTTTTAAGAACCAACAGACAAATAAGTGCTAATTAACTAAGAAAAAGCAAGACAGGGAGAGAAGAAAAAGAAACTATAAATTTCAAATTGAGATGATAGAATTCACCACAAATAGAGAGCAAATAAAGGAAATTGCAGGAAAAAAGAGAATTATACTTGACTATATGCCAACAAACTTGAGAAAATTAGATGAAACTGATAAATATTTTAAGAAATGCAAATCAACCATGTTAATAGCATAGTAAATAAACTGAACAACCTTATGTCTAAAAGAAAAACTAACCACAAATGAATCCCAAAGTAAGAACCCTCAGGGTTTCAGATGGATTATAAGTGAATTGTATCAAATATTTTAATTAACCATTCTACTTGAACAGTTTTTCCTCTCTTGTTGAGAAGATACCTTATCAAACGTACCAAACTATGAGGGAAATTTGGCTCTGTTACCCAAACAAAGGAAGAAGAACAGAAAACTATATGTATATTTATGTATATGTGTATGGGTATATATGGACACTTATAAATATGTATATATAACTCAGGAATACTGATATAAAAATATTGAACAAATTATTGACATAACTGTTACAGCTCTCTATATATTTAAGTTTACTGCTGTGCTTTTTCAGATTTTAAACATTTACAGATTACCTCTACTTCATGAGAGATCCCTTGAAACGAAGTAAAATAATTACATAAAAACAATAAATAATACAATTACCCAACCTGAAAGTAGACGCAACATTCCATATCTGTAGTACCCTCCAACTCTTTTTTTAATTAACAGAAATAGATTTTTCTCTTACTCCCATTTCCTTTGGAAAGAAAAGGAAAACATGTCTTATAATAGAAAGTATAGTAAACAAAAGAAATCCCCTATATGATATATATGTGTGTGTATATATAATAATAATTTATATGCATATGTTGTTCAGTCATTTCAATTGTATTGACTCTTTATGACCCCATTTGAGGTTTTCTTGGTTAGTGGAATGGTTTGCCATTTCCTTGTCCAGCTCATTTTACAGATGAGAAAACTAAGGCAAACAGGGTTAAGTGACTTGCTCAGGGTCATGTAGCGATTAAGTGTCTGAGGCCAGATTTGAACTCAGGAAGATGAATTTTCTTGACTCTAGGACAGACACTCTATCCACTGTACCACCAAGCTGACCATATTTTTTTGTGTGCATGTATGTATGAATGCATGTATAAGTATGTATACTCACATATATTTATATAAGTATATGTATATATATCTCTCTCTCCACACACACACACACACAAACACACACGATTCATTCTCCACCCTAAATATATATCTTCTTTGTAATGGATGGCAGGTTTCATCATTGGTCCTCTGGAATTATGAACAGCGATTATACTTATAGTTCTTGTAAATTTCAAGGTTTGCTTTTTTTTTTAACAATATTGCTATTATTTTAAAATAAGTTTTTATTGATATTTTCTGTTTCTTACATCCTCATAATATTCCATGCATTCCTCTCCCTCCCTTCCCTTCCCTGAGAGCCATCCCATATGATAAGGAAAAAAAATCAGTACAACTGATTGATAAATTGAAAGTATCTGAAAATACATGTAGTGTGTAACACTTGTGGACCCCCCACCTTCACAGAGGAGTAGGTTAGGATTGTCTTCTCATATCTTCTCATTTCACTACCACTTGATCTTTATAATTGTGTTAATTTAGTATTTTTTTTGTGCCTTGTTCTTTCCATGTACATTGTTGCAGTTACTGTGTGCATTCTTTTCTTGGCTCTTGCTTCATTCTACATCAGTTCATATAGATCTTTCCAAGCCTCTTGTACATATCACACACATAATTTTCTTACAGCTTAGTAGTACTACATTAATTCACAACAATTTGTTTAGCTATTCCCTAATCGATGGGCATCTACTTTATTTCCTGTCCTGATGACCTGTCCCATTCCTTCTGTTCCTCACGTCTCTGGTTTGGCACCAGCAGTCCAAAGCCTGCTCTTACCAGCGCTAGAAGATCAGAACTTTGTAGCTTCTGGTTTGTAGGACCTGGCAGGTTTTTGCTGTTGCAAAGCTGATTATCCAGTTCCAAGAAAATTTCTATAGCCTGGAGCAGGGGCCGCCGTGACACTGGAAAAAGGGAGTGTGTGTGTGTGGGGGGGGTGTGTGTGTGGGGGAATCAAAGTGAAAGGGTGGATTTTGATGTAAGCCTGTATGTGTCCTTAGGTCTGCTAGCACAGTCTCACTGCTGAACTCAGGGCCAGTGAGTGTTAGTTTCTAGGTGTTTTTTTTTTTCAATACCTTCTTTTGGATTCTGGGTTTCCTAGACCTTGGAGCAGTTGAAGTTGTTTTATCTTTGTTGAACAATTTCTGTTTTGGAAAGGTCTGAGGGGTTGTGGGGAGAGGGGAAAATGTCTAATTCACTCTTTTTTTGTTCATGTGACCCAGAAATCACAGTAATGTATTTTTAAAATAATTCATTGTGACCATGCTGGATTTGTAACAGGAATACAAGAATGTTTCAACACTAAGAGAAATAGTAGATCTTTTTTGTTTGTTTGTTTTGGTTTGGTTTAGACCTGTTTTGAGTCTGGCACTAATGCTCAGAGAAAAGCTCAAATTCCTTAGGGTTTCTTTTCAACAAAACAGGAGTAAAGAAGGGGACAATTTCTGGGTTCCATACAACCTAGCATCAAATTTGAAGGACCTTGCATTTGTCTAGCTACTGTGCACTCCAGACCCCTGTGCCCTATCATATGACCAGCTCCATTATCATAAATAGGTTCCTGTAGCACTCTGAGGGTCACCAGGCCTTTCCATCTGCTCTTCAATTTAACCCTCTAACATGGATCATCTCCTTAATTAGAATGTGAGCTCCTTAAGAATAGGAATTTTTTTTTCTATTTGCATCCCCAGTACATAGCAAAGCGCATATCATGATTATATCAAGACAGAAAAATCCTTTAACAAAACATTGCCCTAATTAATGTTTTATAACCCTCCTAAAAAGCACAGTAATAGAAGCATCTTTCCTAAATATGATCTAGAGTTTTCATTTAAAAAAAAACCCTGCATTAAGAAAAACAACAATAACTAAAAATAAACACATACTATAAGTTTTTCTGATAAGATCATAGAAAAGCAAAGATGCCCATTGTTTTAGAGGATGTTCAAAAATGCTAAGTATAAAAAATATTGAGGAAATACACAGGAAAAAAGAAGGGAACAGCAATCTGCATTTGCAGGATTTGCTAATTTGCTTAGAAAATCTAAGGATGGAAAAATTAATTGAAAGAATGAATAATTTAGTAGAGTAGTAAAATGTGAAATAAATCTAAAAAAATCAATTGTACTAAATATTTCTCAGAAAATTCAGCAGAAAGAACTACAAAGAAAAATCCCATTCAAAATATCTACAATATACGTAAAATGTCTCTACCATCAATCTAGCAAGACACAATCAGTAGCTGTACAATTTCAATTACAAAATGCTACAGAAAAAAAGGAAGACCTAAAATAACTATAGAGACATTCATGTTCATGAGTGGGCCAGTTGAAGGGAAATGATGATACTACCTCAATTAATTTACAGATTTAGCTCCACAGAAAATTGCCATAGGTTACTTTATAAAACTAGATGAAACAATAACAAAATTCATTTTGAGGAGCAAAAGGTCAAGAGAAATAATGGGGAAAAAAAGAAATCAAGGGAGGCTAAATAAGAGGAAACTAGATGGCCCAGTCCATGGAGTTCCGGACTTGGTGTAAGAAAGACCAGAGTTCAAAACCCACTTAAGATACTTACTAGCTGTATGACCATGGGTAGATATCCCCTAACCTCTTTCAGTCCCAGTTTTTCCATTTGTAAAATGGAGATAATAATAGTACCCATTTTATAGGGTTGAGATGATAAAATGAGATCATATTTACAAAGTGCTTTGTGAACCTTAAAGTGCTACATAAATACTAGCTATTATCATTAAAATTATGAGATCTCAAACTATGTAATAAAATAGTAATCCTTAATGCTATTTGCTACTGACTAAACAAAACAAAACAAAATAGAAAAACAAGAAAGTAGAACGGAATAGGTAAACAACGCTCTGAAATGATTGGCTCTGAAGTTATCCACTAGTCAATAAACCAAAGACCATAACGTACGAGGGAAAGTACTTCCTCATTAATAAGACTACCTGGAAAAATTGGGGGAGCAATTTTGAAAAAAACTTGATTTTGACAAACTATAATGTTATACCATATACCACAATAAACTCCAAAAAGAAAAATGACCTAAATATAAAAGGTCATATCATTTGTCCAGTCATTCCCTAATTTAAGACTTGCTTGAGAGCTCCCAAAGCTGCTGCTACTTCTGTCACTACCAGCAAGTTCCACCACTGGTGCTAAATCCATGTGGGCTCTGAGAAAGCTTCCACTGCTTGTCATGGCTCTCTTCTTTCAACTTTCTAAGTTGTCTTGGGCTGGAAGGATGTCTCACCCTGACCTTTGGTTGGTTCTGCCACTCCAAAATTTAATTTAAGGCATTGTTTTAAAATTGTTTGGAATGGAATATTAGGAGAGTTAGGCTGGTACTTCCTCTACTCTGCCATCTTGTTTCCATCACTAGAAGTCTATAGCATATTCTTTAGACTCTGCAATGATACTACACTGTATTTAGAGTGATAATCTCAAATCAAAGGATCCCAAGTATAAAAGAATATCCTGGCTTGGGGGCAGAGCCAAGATGGCAGAGTAGAAGCACGACCTTCCTGCAACTCCGGCTTCCACCCTCCCCAATCCATGTAAAAAGGGGACTCTAAACAAACTTTGATGCTGCAGAACCCACAAAATGACACAGAGAAGCTAACCTCCCGCTGAGGACAGCCCAGCAGGCCAGCAGGAATCCAGCACAACGCTCTGGAGCCCAGCCCCACCGCGAGACTTTAGCCCCAGGGCGGGCCTGACCAGCCGCTGGCCAGAGGCATTCCAGATCAGCAGCAGCTGTGGCCCTTTCCAGATTTATCAACACATAGACACAAAGAAAAAAGTGAGAGGTCAGTACAGTCTAGACTTTGGGACCAGTAAGTAGGAGTGCATGGCTTTTACCCCTGGGGCGAAAAGCCGCTAAGACACCCTTGGCCTGCAGAGTGTAGGGGGACCAAGCACCAGTCTGAGGGGTAATCGCTCTTGCTTTAACCTGCTTGGATCTGGATTGCAGTCTAGGGTGGAGGTTCTGGGGTGTGTGTCCAGCTTGCCAGAGCTTGTGGAGACCTCAGAGAAGGCACCCATCTAATACCTCCAGCAGCTGAGAAAACCCCAGCGTTTGGGACGAAAGCCACCCTGTCTGGTGGCAGAGACCTACTGTGGCAAAAAGCCCATAAGTCAAGTAATTGAGTGGCAAAATGAGCAGGCAAAGGAAACAAAGCAGACGGAAGATTCCAACAATACACTCCTATTTTGGGGAGAAAAGCATGGAACAGGAGGAAAACAGTGAAGTCAGAACTCCTGCACCAAAAGCTTCAAAGGAAAATACAAGCTGGTTACAGGCCATAGAGGACCTTAAGAAAGATTTTGAAAACCAAATAAGAGAAGTGGAGGAAAAATTGGGAAGAGAAATGAGAACAATGCAAGAAAATTATGAAATGAGAGTCAACAGCCTGACTGAGGAAAATAATACCTTAAAAAACAAACTGACTCAAATGGCAAAGGAGGCTCAAAAAAGCAATGAATAGAAGAATGCCTTAAAAAGCCGAATTTGCCAGATGGAAAAAGAATCTCAAAAGCTCACTGAGGAGAATCATTGCTTCAGAATTAGATTGGAGCAAATAGAACCTAATGACTTTATGAGAAATCAAAATTCTGTTAAACAAATCCAAACAAGTGAAAGAATAGAAGGCAATGTGAAATATCTCATGGGAAAAACCCCTGACCTGGAAAATAGATCCAGGAGAGATAATTTAAAAATTATTGGACTACCTGAAAGCCATGATCAAAGTAAGAACCTAGAAAGCATCCTCCAGAAAGTTCTCAAAGAAAACTGCCCTGATATTTTAGTACCAGAGGGCAAAATAGAGGTTGAAAGAATCCACTGATCACCTCCTGAAAAAGATCCCAAAAAGAAAACTCCTAGGAATATTATAGCCAGGTTCCAGAATTCCCACATTAAGGAAAGAATATTACAAGCAGCCAGGAAGAAACAATTTGAATATTGGGGAAACACAATCAGGATAACCCAGGATCTGGCAGCTTCTACACTGAGGGATCGAAGGGCTTGGATTATGATATTCCGGAGGGCAAAGGAGCTGGGATTAAAACCAAGAGTCACCTACCCAGCAAAACTGAGTATCATGTTTCAGGGGAAAATATGGTTATTCACTGGAATTGAGGACTTTCAAGCATTCTTGCTGAAAAAAACCAGAGTTGAATAGAAAATGTGACATTCAGATACAAGAAGCAAGAGAAGCATGAGAAGGTAAACAGGGAAAAGGAATCATAAGGAACTTATCAAAGTTGAACTATTAACATTCCTACATGGAAAAACAATAATTGTAACTTATGACACTTTTCTCAGTAGTTGAAGGGATTAGAAATATATATATATATATATATATATATATTTGTCTATATATGAGGGTATATGGGCATATGAATACATATGTGAATGTGTGTATATATGTTTACAGGTATACATAGATAGAGGGCACAGGACCAATTTAACAGGAAGGAATGATACTTAAAAGGTGAAATTAAGAGGTGAGAGGAATATAATGAGAGGAGATGGGGAGAGACAGATTGGGGTAAACTATCTCATACAGAAGAGGCAAGGGAAAATGGTTATAATGGAGGGGAAGAATAGGAATGCAAAAGGGAATGGGGTCAACCTTATTCCCATTGAATTTGGCTTGAGGAGGGAGCGAAATACACACTAAATAGGGTATCTCACCCTCCAAGAGAATGGGGGGGAAAGGGGATGAGAGGGGGAATGATAGAAGGGAGGGTAGGCTGGGGGGGAGGGACGTTGGAAGCACTCACTTTTGAAAATAGAAGGGATCAAAGTAGAGAGTAGAGCGGGTGGGAGATGGGATAGGAGGGAGCGAAGTGTAATCAGTCTTTTACAATGTATCTACTATGTTATTGTTTTGCATTAGACACACATGTGCAACTCTATACTGAACTTCGTATCTTCCCAGTAGGGGTGGGTGATGGGGAAGGAGGGGAATGAATCTGGAATTGAAAATTTTGAAATCAAATATCCAAATGTGTATATATATGTGTATGTGTGTGTGTGTATACTATTATTAATACCATCTTACATGTAATTGGGAAATGGGATGTGCAGGCACTGAGGTATAGAGATCAACTGGAAAAGTCCAAAGGGGTATGGGGGAAAATGTGGGAGAGAGCAGATTGGAGGAGGGGATATCCTGTGGGACTGCTATTTTGGGGCAGTGGGTGGGGGAGAAATGGGGAGAAAATTTGTAACTCAAAATCTGGCGGAAACAGATGATGTAAATCAGAAGTTAATAAAGCATTAACAAAAAAAAGAATATCCTCTGACATTATCTGAGATAACCTGTGGAAGCTACAACATCAAAATACTGGCTAGCTCTGTTGAACCACTTTTCCAAGCCTAGAAATTGTTAAATCAGCTTCCCTAAATACTCCACCTTCAGGGTCAATTACTTCTGGCATTCTTGGAGTCACTTCATCGCCCCCCTCTCCAGTCGCTGAAATGCCACCCTCTCAAGAGAAGGAATAACTGACTGATCCACAATTTATCTTGCTGCTCTGAGCCTCACTCCTGAAGCCCTGCTCTCTGAGCCCAGCCCAGTTTCCTGTTTCTCTTCCAATTTTAGTTGCATTGGTTTTGTTTCTATAAAAACTTTTATATCATCAAAATTGTCCATTTTACCTGTTGTGAGCCTCTCTATCTCTTGTTTGGTCATGAACTCTTCTTGTAGCCTCACAGCTACTTTCTTCCCTACTCCTTCAGGCTAGTTATGATGTCTCTCTATCACAAGCTCTAGAGCCACTCTCCCAACTCCCACTCACCTAAGCAGGCTAAGTCTCTAGAAGGCAGCTGTTGTTTCTCCTTTTTAGAAGACGCTGATAGTCCAGGGGACATGTCTAGTGCTTACAAAACCCTGCAATTATCAGTTGATATCAAGTAAGAGAATGTAGGTATAAAGTATCTGCCTAAACTGGAGGCACTCTTTCACAAGTACATAGTCCAAGGGATACTGGGCTCGAGCTTGCTATGCATGAGTTGACAAAGGGGGTAAATATACTGCTAGAAGTCCTTTTCTCCCTTTCAAGGAGGCTTCATGAAGTTACTCTCACATGTGGTGTAGCTTTCCATTAGGCTCATTGTAGAGTCTAGAAGTTGCCTTTCCTCAGTATGTCACGTTTGTCTTCAGCTTCCAATATGTACACTGCCACCAGTCTCTATAGTTCCAGGGACACTGCTAGGACACCTATAAGAAGTTCAAATTTTCCAGCTCACCATAGTTCAAAACATCCTCCTATGGTCAAGATAAGGCTGAGGGTGTGGAGGGGGAGAAATGACAAGGGCTGAGGCTCTTTCCCACCAAGTGATTCCTTCTAAGGGGCTTGGCTAGAACTCATGTCATCTAAACTGTCAGATTCTGAAATATTTGGCTGCCAAATTGTTTTGTTACTTTGTAAAAGTCTTACAGAAGGAAATCAGTCACATTTTTGTATTATTGGTGGAACTGTGAATTTGTCTTTTCATTCTGAAAAGCAATTTGGAACTAACCTAGGAAGTTACCAAACTGTACAAACCCTCTGAACCACTATTCCATTACTAGATCTACACTTCAAATAAATCAAAGAAAGAGGAAAAGGATATATATATATACGCAAAAATATTTATAGTAGGTCTTTTCATAGCAGCTAAAATTTGGAAACAAAGGGGACATGCTCCTAATGGGGAACGGTTTCAATTTCAGAGAAAATTGGGAAGATCTTTATAAACTGATACAGAGCTAATATTTATAAAAGCTGTCAGCACAATGCCTGGAACATAGGAGGTGCTATGTAAATGCTTGTTCCCTTCTCCTTCCTCCAATCAAAGAGGAGAGCCAAAGGGAGAGAGTGTTGAAAGCTGAAGCAATATCACAATGATGAGATTTCTGATGACGAGTTCATCCTGGAAAGAAGCATAATGTTTGAGGGGTCAAAAGAAAATAGAGCAGTTAGTGAGACATGAAGAAAAAACCTTATGATATATTGTTAAAATGCTTAGTGAAAATCTAGAAAGGAAGTAGTGATCACATGAGCCAGCATAGCTTCATCAAGAAGAGATAATTATAGACTAATCGTGTTTCCTTTTCTTAGAGTATTACAAGGCCAGTATATCAGGAGAATGCCCTAGGCATAGTTTATTTAGAATTCAGGAGAGCATCTGATAAAGCTTATTAGGTGGTCATTGTCAAGTAGATAAAAACATGGTTGTTTGGATTTTGAAGTGATCAAATGAAGACAGAGATATATTGATATCAACTTGGAGAAAAATATCAAGTGAAAATTACTAAGAACCTGTTCTTGTACCTATACTATTAAATATACTATACTATTGAAAACTAACTTACATAAAAGTACTGCTGGCATGCTTATCAAATTTGTTAATGAAAAAACTCAGATAAACAGTTAATGTGTTGAAAGTACAGTCATACTAAAATGATGTCAATAGACTAAATGACAGATCTGAAACAGCGAAGATGAAGTTAAATATAAATTAATATAAAGTTCAATTCTGGGTTCAAAGGATCAAATTCATAGGTTTAATATGAATTTGTTTTGACTAGATTTCAGTCCATATTACTGGAATTTTTTTGGTGACATGCAAGTGAAGTACATACCATGAGTTGAGTGCAACATGGCAGCCAAAAGGGATATAATTTTACATTTCATTAAAAAAGTCAATGTCCAGAAAACAGGGAATGAGAGTCCTGATGAAATCTGCTCTGGTCAGATTTCTGTCTGGGCATTTCATTTTAGGAAGGACATAGATAAGAGGGAAAGCATTCAGAGGAAAGTGACCATGATGGTGAAAGACCTTGAAATTACTAGGCCATATAAGAATTAGCTGAAAAAACTGTGAGTGCTTAGACTGGAGAAGAAAAGAAACACGATAGGAGAAACATAACAGCAAACTTGAAATATCTGAATGGCCGTCATATGCAAGAGAGATCACATTTAGTCTGTTTGGTCCCAGAAGACAGAACTAGGGGCAATGAATAGAAGCTGCATAAAAAAAATAATAATAATTTCTTTTTTTTCTTTGCTTTTTGGAGGGTGGGAAGTCAGGGCATTTGGGGTTAACTGACTTGTCCAAGTTCACACGGCTAGTAAGTGTTAAGTGTCTGAGACTATATTTGAACTCAGGTCCTCCTGACTCCAGGGCTGATGCTCTATTCACTGAGCTACCTAGCCGCCCTGAAAAAAATCAATGTAAATTCAATACAATTCAACAAACATTAATTAAGTCCCTACTATATACGAGGCATGGTACCAAATTCTAGAGATCTAAAGACAAGAATGAAACATATTGCATATATGTATATTTGTCTGTGTGTATGTGTGTGTGTGTGTGTGTGTGTGTGTGTGTGAGAGAGAGAGAGAGAGAGAGAGAGAGAGAGAGAGAGAGAGAGAGAGAGAGAGAGAGAGAATATACATACAGAGTTACAATGCAATAATGTAATTTCAAGGAGGGAAGAACACTAATACCTTGTGGTTTGTCCTTCCTTCTTGAAGAGGACCACAACATCAGGAAGATGATGACATGACTTGCAATTCAGCTGTGGTACAGGAATTTGGATTTGAGTGAAGGAGGGCTGTTCAAAGTCACCAGCCTCACTTTTTCCTCCAGAGCCATCTGGATCCAGTGACCAGATATAGATCAAGAAGACTGAAGATGGTCCAGGATGTAGTATGAGATCTTGGCCTTTTTAAGCTAAGTTCTAATATCTAAGGAGATCAGGAAAGGTATCCTGTAGGAGGTAGTACCTGAGCTGTGCTTTAAAGGAAGTTAGGGGTTCTAAAAGGTAGAAGTAAGCAAGAGGGAGAGAATTCCAAGCACAGGGGTCAAGCTGCACAAAAAGCATAGAAGTACAAGATGTAATGTCATGTATAGGGAACAGCAAGTAAGAGAGTTTGGCCAGAACTTGCAATGAATGAGGGGGAGTAACATGACATTTGTCTGGGAAAAAAAAAAGATTGGTACCAGGCTGTAGAAGGTTTTAAATGTCAGACATAGGATCTATATTTGATCCTAGAGGTATTAGAACTCCACTAAAAGTTCCTGAGCAAAGGAATGACATGGTCAGAACTGTGGTACAGGAATATCAATTTGGCAGCTCTGTGGGGTATGGATAGTGGAGTGAAAATACTAGAGGAAGGGGTACAATTAGAAGGCTATTATAAAAATAAAGGCAAGAGACATTGAGGCCCAGAACTACAATGGTGATTGTGTTAATGGAGAGAAAAATATGTAGAGAAATTAAATATTATTATCAACAGGATTTACAAAGTGACTGAAGGGAGTGAAGAGTCCCTGAGTCTCTGAGACAGCTTCTAAGAACCTGAGTGAGTAGGTAGAACTCTTGATAGAACGAGGCAAATTATTAGGCAAAAGGGTTTGGGGGGGGGGGGCGGATAGGTGCTTGGGGAGATGATGAGTTGCTTTTGGACATCTTGAGTCTGAGATGCCTGCCTATGGGACACCAAGGCAAGGCAGGTGGTTATGAGGGATTGTAGCTCTGCAGAAAAATGAAGGCTAGATATATAAATCTGAATACATCATTTGTATAGAGAAGATGATTGAATTCAGGGGGATTGATGAAATCATTAAAAGAATGTGTGTAAAAAGAGAAGAGGCTCTAGGTTGGATATGTAGTATGGTGTACCACTGTGCTGAGGATGTGGGATATGGATGATGTTCCATCAAAGAAGACTAAGTAGTAATGGCTAGGCAGATAAGGCTAGAACCAGGAGAATGAGTTATCTCAAAAAAAAAAACCACTTGTAAGAAAAACTATCCCAAAATGATATGGATAGCCTGGGGGAAGGACTGGGTTGTTTCTCACTTGAGATCTTCAGATGAAGACTGGATTACCATTTGTTGTGGATATTGTACTGGGAATTTTTGTTCAGGTACAAGTTGTATGCCTCTGAGATTCCTTCTAATTAAAATTCTCTATTTCTGTGAACCACTGCAATAGGGAGTCCCATATCTGCTACTTAGCATAGCTGTGTAACCTTAAATCACTTAACTAACTTCTCCAAGTTTCAATTTCTTTATTTGTTAAATAAATGAACAGGATTATATATCCACTGAGATCTCTTTCTTCCAGTTCTGACACACTGCAATTCTATTAAGAAATTAATCAGAAAGAGGAAATAAAGACAAAAATTAGCATAAGCTCCAGTAGCCAAAACAGTAAATAATGTTCAAAGGCTCTTTATAAGATAACCAAATAGATTAACAATTACCTTATCAGTAAAAGCTTTATGACAAATACAATTATATTTGATGATTATTCTTTTGTACTTTTCCTAATACTCATATAAAAATAAAATTTTTATCAGATTCCCACAAATAGACCCTTTTTGGGAAAAGTATAAATATCAAAAGAAAACATTTATGCTCATTGTTAATTTGAGGTTGCTTAGGGAGAAATTCTTATTTTAATTAGAAAAGATTTATATCAAAAAATCTAGACAATGAAGATTCAATTCAAGAACATGTATTAACTACTTTCTATGGGCATTACCCTAGGTTTCAGAGATACAAAGACAAAAAAATTACAATCATCCTTTCCTTAAAGAAATTACATTCTCTTTAGAATATGTACATAGAATAGAAAAAACAAGATAATTTGAGGACTTAACAACTCGGAGAGTAAGTGGAAAGGCTGTGTATATAGGTGAGACAGAAGATAGGCATTCTAGGAGACAGAGATGAAGATTTGCATGCCTGGAGTGAAAAACAGATTGTACAAAGGCATGGAGATGGAAAATGGAACATTAACTTCAGGGTTAGCTCCTGACCTTCTTGTTATTCTTTATATACATTCCATTAGTAGACTCTGTGCATTTTCACTGCCTGTCCACTGTTGCTTGGAATGCTCTTCCTAATTTTTGCTTCTTGGTTTCCTTCAAGTTCCACCTAAAATCTTACTTCCTATAAAAAGCCTTTCTCCTAAATTTATACTGTTTAAAGTTTGTTTGGACATAGTTGTTTGCATGATGTACCCCATATTAAGACTGTTTAGGCCCTCAAAAACAATGACTGTCTTCTGCCTTTCTTTGTAAATCCACTGCTTAGCACAATGCCCAGCATACAGGAAATACTTAATAAGTGCTTGCTAACTGACATGTTGCACAGTTTCTACCATTTCCCTGCATAATCAATAATAATAAATTTTCTGTAATTTTTGGTATCAATGGCCTGGTCTTGTATTATCACAAGCTGTTAATGTGATACTTCTTTGTTGACATATTGATGATAGAGTTCATGTGAAAGAAGCCCATGAAGGGTCTTTTGATTTCACTCTTCGACCTCAGATTCCAAGTATAAGTTAAATTGAAAAAATCCAATAGCATGCAATTATTGTCAGCTTTTACTTTTGTTCCAAAGAGAATTTGTCATAGAAGCATTTCTCTAAGTTTTTAACCTATCATTGTTATTGTAATTATTATTGTTGTTGTTATAATTACTGGATTCAGCTCTTCCCAACTAGAAGCTCAGCTTTTTGTTTACAATTCTATGCTGCCTTTCAGAAAGCAGCAAATCTTTGTCATTATTACTGATAAAATCATATCAGTTTTTGATTAACTACTTGATGAGGGCCTAGGGCTTTTGTGGCAAGAACTTTCCTTTCTAGGTCTTCAATATATATTTTTGTAAGCACTTTCAGGAACAGGTATCAGGCTGCATATCCATGTTGCTTCCCAGAATGATGGCTGAGAGCATGGGACTGGAAGTAATGATATTACCAAGGCTCTGGTTTCAGGGCCTTGGGCTTTCTCCATCAGAGTCTGAGTGAAGAGATGATGGTAAAGGTAATGATGGTGTGACTTGCAGCTGAAACCTTCCATATGTGTTGTCTTCCCTATTAGAATGTGAGCTCCTTGTTTCGCTCACTCATTCATTCAAATATACTCAGTCTATTTACTACAATGTGTTGCCAGAGGTATGAGGGGAAGAAAGGAAAGAACTAGAATTTATTAAGAACCAGTTACTATGTGCTATAATGGTAAGGGAATTTGAAGATATTCCCTGCCCCTTAATGGGCCTCACTTGGAGCCCAACAAAAAAAGCTTGCATAGGGGAGCCTTGTTTTTCAGGAAGGCCCACACTTTATGTTACTTTGTAATTAGGCAGTGGGTCATGAAGGTTGTGATGTCCTCTGACCCCGAAGAAGGGTGTGTATATATATATACACACACACACACACACACACACACGCACACACACACACTCTGAGGTGAGGCTCATCACTTATGGGAAGAGTTGTATGATTTGGCCAGATGAGACTCTGGGTAGCTGTTGAGCCCCCCAGCTTTGAAACCCAGATGTTGGTGCTTCCTTATCTGGTAACTATGTATGTATGTAATGGTCAGACAGCTAGAAGGCCTGTCTGTTGGTCTTCTGAATTGTGTTATTTTCTCTGCCTGTATTTTTTATCTGCTTGTAATTTCTGTTTGTATTTTCTGAAGTTCAGGATGCTGAATTTCCCCTGAACTAAGTGAATGACATATGTTTAATTAAAGATAGTTGACCCCTTTAAAGTTGCTCTCTTTTAGTAAAGCAGATCAAAGAACCTGTGCTAGCAGCCATCCTGGGTATGTTAGGGTGCTTGTTACATATGCTTAGACTTTTGTCAATCCACAGCAGATAAGTGGGAAGGAGTGTTAAAAGTGGTGCTGCAAGAATGTAGGACTTCAGCATACCTGGGTCACACTAGGTTCTTAAGACAATTCTTATTTCAATGGGTAGGATGCCTAGGTTTTTTTCTAAACACCAAGGTAGCTCAATGATACAAAGAAGAGCTGAGGTTTTATAGGAAGGTGAAGGTTCACACTCAGATATGTCTGACTCGTTTTTTATCACATCAAAACAATTCAGAGTGCCTTGTAGTACAAAGTAGATGTTTAATAAATATTGAATCAATGCCATTCTTGTCATTACTTTTGATTAGTTTTATTAGCATACTACAATAGATGAGGTGTTGACAAGTAGATTTTACTCTATTCAAGTGATCTATAAATTGAAAAAGCTTGAGAAACAATGATTTTGACTTGTAACCAATATGTATTCTTACCAAACAATTCTGTCACTACAAAAGTAGTTTTGTGACTACAAAGACGTTGTTTTTCCTATTGTCCAAACTAAGATATGCAGTTGTATAAACAATCTGTAGGAATGATCCATTAGTATACTTGTATTAGACAGAGTCTATGGATGAAGTGATTTCATTCTTGGATCTTAGATATTTCTTAGGCTTCATTTTTGGACCAGAATTGAATAAGAGAAAGACAGTGGACAAGGTTGCTTTTGAGATAGTGTATTGTTCTTTCAATGACTATAATATTCTCCTTGAAACAAAGGACTACCCCTTTTTTTGGGGGGGGAGGGGAGGAATTTGGGGTCATTTATTGAAGGCAGTTTATACAATTTATTCTCTCTCTCCCATGGCTATTCCCATTCCCTCTAATATAAGCCACAAAGATGTCTGGAAGGGCAATATTTCTGAACAGTAGAGCCAAGAACTCAGGACTCACAGATCACTGGAGAGTAGCATATTCAGTCAGTGCTGAATTCTATCTCTCAGATTCAGCTCTCTCCTGAGCATTTTGAAAGGGGCTAGGTATGAGGGAGAAATTTCCACATTGATCCCCATCTTATTCCAGGACCCTCCTCCAGAAACCATTCCATCCTGAGAACCACAGCAGGGCCAGTTCTCTCAGTACCAATCACAAACACATTTCCTTCCACTAGTCCCATAGTTAATGATCAACCTCATAGCAAAAGAAGCACCATTTCCTTCCTGATCCTACACAGCTCTTCCTTTAAGCTGTGTTTATAAACTAAATGCTGGAATGATGAAAGGACTGCTTTTTAACCATAGCCAATACATAACTCAGGCTTTGAGTGCCATCCTCTCTTCATCTTCTCTGGTCAAATGGCAGGAAGTTCCAGGCTACATCAGTTCATTAACAGCACCAATTTGCACATCTCTCTGCCTTTCTTCCCTTGGCCTTTTCCCACTCCCAGCAGCACCTAGTTTGTAGTTTTTCAGAAGGTTGAAAATAGTGTTGCAGTACCATCATTTTAACATAAAAATTCTTTAGGTGATGCTGACTCCCTATGAGTAACAGAATACCATAGTCTTAAAAGGATTTAAGTTATAGGTCACTTAAACATCAATGGAGAAGTGTATGGTGGGCATAAGTAGGATATGAAGACATTATCAATAAATGTTTGTTCACTGAATAAAGAACAGAGCAGGAGAAGTGTCATATTTCATCAAAGAGATGCATGACCAGAAAAGGTCAGTCAGTCACGTAGTAAGAACAAGGGATAACCTACAGCCATTCTCCACTGTTCTCCAAGCAATATCGGGTAATGTAGGGAAAGGCCTCAAGTATGTTGGGCAGAGCTGTGATGGACTATGGAAAGACATCTATAAACTGAAAAAGTTTGAGAAACAATGATTTTGACTTGTAACAAATATGTATTCTCACCGAACAATTCTGTCACTACAAAAGTAGTTTTGTGACTACAAAGATGTTGTTTTTCATATTGTCCAAACTATGACTATGTAGTTGTATAAACAATCTGTAGGAATGATCCATTAGAATACTTGTATTAGACAGAGTCACATGGGTTGTGATCTGCATTGTTGGAAGGAATATTCACATTAATGAGATCAAAGATCCATTGAAGTATCACAGTAGATGATTACCAGTATGCCTCTATTTAGATACTGCTGCATTTATATGAGACATAAGGAACTTCTCCCTTAATTTATTACATGTAAAACACATTTTATATAACATGCATATTAGGTCAGGTTTCTGCATCTGAGTTTCCTTTATATGTAACTGGTACACTTCTCTATTGGAGCTTTTCCCTCGTGTCCCCTTTGGAAGTACAATGATGGCCCAGAAGCCTCTACACTGTAGCTTTTGGGGTAGCTTTGAAGAATACTCATGGACACAGCATGGGAAGGGATCTCAGATATCATTCAGTGTAATCCATACTGAACAGGAACCTTCTTCCCTTTCCCCTACATACATACTAAATTTCTGACAAGTACTCATCAGGTATCCACTTGAAGACATCCAGTTATGGGGAGCCTAAGCCAAACCATCCTACTTTTGAACAGCTATTATTGTTAGAAAATTTTCTTTATATTGAGCCAAACTCAATCTCTCTTTAACTTCCATTGTCCCTAGTTTGCTTTCAAGAGCTAAACCAAGCAGTCTCTTTTCCATAATTACAGCCCTTCAAATGCTAAAAGACCTAAATTCATAGATGAAAATATAGCAGTAATCAATAGAACTCATTATTGTTTCCACTGAGGGCATCATCATCCTCCACTAGTCATCCAGATTCCTAAAATTGGAATCAGTCTTGACTCTTTCCTTCTCTTTCCCACATCCAAATCAGCTACAAAATATATCTCACACCTGTCCTCTTTACTCATATGGTTACCATCCTAGGTCAGAGTCTCATCCCCTTTTACCTACATCATTATAGCACTCTCCGAACTGGATTCTGTATTTTTTGTCTCTCCCTTTAGGATAAAATGTAACTCCTGTGCCTGGTATTCAAAGCAATTTGTAATCTTGCTCCAGCCTACCTTTCTGGATTTATTTCACATAATTCCCTTTCATGTGTTCTACCTTCTGGATGAAATATTTTACTTTCTATTTCCTAAATTCAATAATTTATCTCTCATCTCCACACTCTTGCACATGGATGGCCTCTTAAGTCTAGAATATACTCTACTGTCCTTACCCTCACCCGTACCTCTCAGAAATCTTATTTTCCTTTAAGGATTAGCAAAAGCAAGGATAGGGAATCAAGGCCTCAAGGCCCCATGTGGCCTCCTAGGTCCTTGGGTGTGGTCTTTTGACCGAGTTCAAGTTTTACAGAATAAATTCTTTTATTAAGGGGATCTGTTCTGTGAAGTTTGGATTCAGTCAAAGGGCTTCATTTAAGGACTTAGAGGGCCACATGTGGCCTCAAGACAGCCCTGGATAGGGCATAGGAAGAAATTTTTTCAGTTCCCCCTATTCTTTAGTGATCTCTTCCATTATTTTGTATTTACTTTTCTGTTTATTAGTTGTCTCTCCTCCAGCCCCCCCCCCCATCTCAATACCCTTTATCCTCCCTTCTCCCATTAGAACATAATTTTGACCAAAGAAACCATTTTATGCTTTTTACATTACTGGAAATTAATTTCTGTTGAATGAATGGGCACTTTTCTGAATAATCACTGTTAGCATATCTAAAGTATGCTTTGCTCACCTTATAGTATTCCTCATGATAGGGAAGTACTAGGATGAAGAAGGCAAAATGGGAGACAATGAAGGTCTCATATTTAGTGTTGTAATATCTCTGTGACATTTCAATCTCAGTAGACCACTGATTTCTGTTTTTGAAACAGTTTTCATAGTCACATTTTTAAAGGTCAGAAAAAAAGTAATTTTTAGATAAAAACATATTACTATATCTTGAGTTTGAACTTTAAGTTCCTGTTAATACCCCCAACCTGTAGCTGATCCTCAAAATAATGATCTAGGCAGAAATTCTCTACCTATGATATGATGATCATATGACGAAAAATTTAGACCGCAGAGTTTGAGTCTTTAGGTAGTTTAAGAAAACTAAGGAGGAAAAAAAAGAGACCCCTTACTTTCTATTAGTGATAAAAAGCAAAATTACATTGGTTTTCAAAGCCCCCCTGAAGTTTCCAAATGAATCCAGAAGCTCTGCAGCTATCTTCAGAAAAGTCTTTTGATGACCTGAGGCCCAGAATCTTGAAGCTGGGAAAGAACTTCAATATAGGTAGCACTGGAGGACCTATAAACAGGAATCTCCTCTACAACATCTCTGACAAGTGGTCATATACCTTCTGCTTAAAGATTTCTGACAATGGGTAAGTCAATACCTATGAAGTTAGTCCATTCAACTTTTGCACAATTAAACTGGTTTCAACAAACATTTATTAACCAACCATTTCATATGTACAGAACCGTGGTGTAAGCAGAAGTGGGATGGAGGAGGACGTGTGAAGAGACCCAAGCTTAGATCAGAAGTGGTTCCTGTCCACACGGAGTTTATAATCTAGTGGTTATAGGGTAGAGATAGCTAACTTAATCCACGATACTATCAGAATCTAAATTACCCAAACTACCACTATTCCTTTCGATTTTATAATTCGCATAAACCGGGAGAAGAAGGGGGCCTGGCACTGGAAAGTGGGGTAGAAAAGTAAGTAGAATGTGTCCCTACAGGTGGGATTGGGGGAAGGATGGAGAAGAGCGAGGATGACAGGGATTGGAATCAATAGAGAGAGGAGCAGACCAGACAAGGGCTAAAGCTCTCTTTGTGAAGAGAGAGATGGGAAATATTGGTGGGGATAGGGATGGGGAGAGTAGGGAAAGGTCCAGGGAGTGAGAACGGAAAGAGGAGCTGAGACAAAGCTATGGTGTTGGGGGATGTGCGGTTTGGGGAGGAGCTGGAGACAAGGATGAGGGCTGTGACCGGGGAGAAGTGGGAAAAGGCGCTGGGACCAAGCTAGGGACCATGGGACAGTGGTACTTCCCGCTGGTCCGACCTGTCTCGGTGACATCTCCTAGCCCCGCCCAAGGGGCGGGAAGGCTGCCCGCCCACCCCAGGGGCCTCCCGGAGAGTCCAGCCCAGAGCCGGCAGGGAGCCGCAGACAGGTCCGACCTCAAACAGCCCAGGCCAGGGCCCCCCAACACTGCATTGACTCCTGGATAACCGGAGACCCTTTGAAGACAGTCCCGGAGACGCTCCCTCTCCTCACCTTGTTGCTTGGCGCCGGACATGGCTCCAGGAGAGGCCAGGGAAGCTCCAGCTGTGGGGAACCAGCACGGTCACTCCATTCCGCACCTTTCCGGAGGCCTGCCCCCTATGCCCCGCCCATGAAGTTCGTTTGCCCAATCCAAATCCTACTTGTCTTTTATTTTGCTGTCAATCATTATCATTCTGGCCTTTTATTGGCTAGCTTGCCGGCAAAGGGCCAATTTATGGTAATCAACTGAAGTTTGGCTATTGAGCATGCGTGTTTTCCACTACCAAACCTTAGGTTAAGCGTCATTCTCTACTTAGCACAGGCTGGTAGTTAATCTTTGAGCAGTACTCTGACATGCACTGTCAGACCATTTGGAACAGTTATATAGATTGTAAGTCAATCCTATTAGTTTATTAATTGGTCCTTAATAAGCTCCTTGAGGGCAGAGAGTCTTTTACCTCTTATTGTTTAAGATTATTTTATGGAGAACTCAAACAGGACAAGCGTTCACATGGTGGTCAGAAGAAGTGATACAAAGACGCTCTCAGTCTCTCTTAACTATGGAATTGATCGTGTGACTTGGGAGACACTGGCATGGGACTGCTCAGCATGGCGTGTCCACATCAGAGAAGGTGCTTGTGCTCTATGAGCAGAGCAGAACTGAAATAGCTCAAAAGATACACAAGATGCACAAATTTAGAGATTCCACCCCCAAATGTTCATATGGACTATTTGTGCACAACCTGTGGTAGAACATTCTGAGCTCCTGTGCTTGTATCGGTCTGATCAGTTGCAGTCGGACACACTAACTTGATTCTAGCATAACGATATCATTTTGGTCCTCTTTGAGAAGGAAGGACAGACAACATCCGATAGTAGGTGCTTATTAAATGTTTATTGATTACTTGGTTTATAAATGAAACTTGAAGAGAGGCCTGAATCTAGGTTTTTCTGAACTCCTAATCTAGTAATATTTACATGATAACTAAATTAATTGATAATAATGAAGCATCTAAGTGGTGAAGGGGTAGGTAGGGAGTGAGGGGTGGGCTAGGAGGCTCAGGGGATAGTGTTCCTGGCCTGGAGTCAGGAAGACCTGAGTTCAGATGTGACCTCAGACACTTACTAGCTATGTGACCCTGGGCCTTGCTTCCTATTTGCCTCAGTTCCTCCTCCATAAAATGAGCTAGAGAAGGAAATGGCAATACCACTCTAGTATCTTTGCTGAGAAAACCCCAAATGGGGTCATGAAGAGTCAGACACTATTGAAACAACTGAACAAGAAAGTGGTGAAATGGATAGAGTGTCAAGCTTCCAGAACTGAGTTCAAATGTGACCTCAGACTCTCACTAGCTGTGCAACTCCTGGGTAAGTCACTTAACCTCTTTTTTGCCTTAGTTTCTTCATTTGTAAAATGGGGATAATAATAGACTCTATCTCCCAGGGTTGCTGTGAGGATCAAATCAGGTGACAATTGTAAAGTACCTAATATTAATAAGTGCTATATAAATTCTAGTAATTATTATGAACATTATCAGCTAGCATTTATATGGGGCTTTATGACAAAGTATTTTACATATATTTTCTCATTTGATCCTCACAATAACCCATTTTACAAATAGAGAAACTGAGGATAAGAGAGGTTGAGTGACTTGCCCAGGGTCATAATTCTAGTAAGTTTCTGAGACAGGATTTTAATTTAAGTCTTCCTGACTCTAAGTCTAGCACTCTATCACTGTACCACCTAACTCCTGAGACAGAGTATTTATTAATTGATTATTATGTGCTAGGCACTATACCACATATTATGCTTCCAAGAATGAAAGCGTAGGATTAAGAACCTCAGGGAAAAAACAGGGTGTTTGGAGGCCTGGGAATGAGGGAATAGAATGTCAAGGATGTGCAAGGGGAAAGGTACTAGTTAAGCAAAGGGTTTGGGAAGGGAATGGAAAAAGAAGTAGAAGGGAAAAGTGTTAGAGAAATTGGACAGTGTAATGAAGTCATATTGACATCCAAGGTAATTACTCGCATGTTTAACATGATGTAGTAGAGAGAGGACAGGATTTGGATGCAAATATTTGCAATTGAAACCTGACTCTGCCAATTATTATTTGTATGCCCATAGACAAATCACTTCCTTTCCCTGGAGGCTCATTTTCCTAATCTGTAAAATACAGGGGTGGAATTGGATGGTTCTTAAAGTCCCTTATATCTCTAAATCTCAAAGGAGTTCTCTTGCTCTTTTTTTTTTAATTTTTTTTAAAGCAATTGGGGTTAAGTAACTTGTTCAAGGTTACACGGTGTAGCAGCAAGCACCCCAAGCGTCCTCAGGGTTTGCAGCTACCACAGGTTCTTGGATGTGCTTTGTTAAAGGAAAGCAACTCAAAATGGGTTAACAAGCTTACTTTAATCAGTCAGATGTATATCATTTACCTAGTTCAGGGGAAAAAGATCAGCACCCCGAACTTCAAAGTATACAGGCATAATTATCAAGACAGAAACATCAAGTAGACAGATTTCCAAACTGTCCAACCATTACATCCATACCCAGTCAACATCTGGGTTTCCACATTCTGGGTTTTTCAAAGCCGGGGGACTCTCAAGAACGGCTTCCCAGAATTCAGATCAAATCACAGAACACTTCTCAAAGTGAGTCCCAAAACAAAGGTACACATCAGGGCTTATATAGCCTTCTCCTGGCTCAGAGAATGTAACAACCTTTTGGACCCACTGGCCAATCAAAAAGTATCTACTGAAAAACAAGCCTCCCTCCCCAGGCTTCTGGTGCACTTTAGCCTAGGGGCAGGGAAGATCTTTAAAATTTACATTCGCATTACACACGGCCAGTTATTTCTGGGTGTGGTGCTAAGTATCAGAGTCCGGATTTGATCCCAGATCATCCTGACTCTGGGGCCGGTACTCTTACTTGCTGTGCCACCTGGCCACCCCTAGTCCTCTTGCTTTTTGAACTTTGTTGCAAGTCCTAGATAATGGTAGAGGTGAAACTAGTCCCTTCTAGCTATGCTAACATGAAATGAGATGGAAGTAGAGCTTGCTTTTTTTTTTATTTTTTACTTTTTGGAGGGGGAAAGGCAGGGCAATTGGGGGTTAAGTGACTTGCCCAAGGTCACATGGCTAGTAAGTGTTAAGTGTCTGAAGCCATATTTGAACTTGGGTCCTCCTGACTCTAGGGCTGGTGCTCTATTCACTGTGCCACCTAGCTACCCCATTGCTTTATTTTAAAAAATAATCTTATAAAAGCTTTATGTTTTGACAGGTTGGGATCATTGATATATATATATATATATATATATGTATTACTGTTTCTGGCTATTTGATTTATTTTTCCCATTTTAACCAGTATATATTTTTCTATAAATGTTTTACAAACATTCAGATTACAAATTCTGTCCATTCCACCTCTGAAAAAGCACCTCTTGAATCTGTCCCCTCCTCTCTGTTCCTACTTCAGCTACCTGTGTACACATTTCTACTTATCTTGGAATATTGCTAGAACCTCCTCCTAATAGATTTCCCAGCCTTCACTCTCCTCTCTAGTCCATTTTACCTACTCAATGCTCTGCCATAGTAGTTTTGCTTACTTAGTTGGTCATGCTACTTCTGTGCTCAGAAATCTTTTTTCAGAGGCTGTTGCCTACAGAGTAGTTAAATAACTTTGCCTGTTATTTAAAGCCCTCTGAAATCTGGCACCAATTTACTTTCTGGATGATTTCAGGCTATTTCCTGTATCTAGACAATTAAGTAGTACAGTGAATAGAGGGCTGGCCCTGGAATTAGGAAAACCTGAGTTTAAATCCGATCTCATGCATTTACTAGCTGTGTGACTAGCTATATGACCTGGGCAAGTCACTTAACATCTGTGTGCCTATTTCCTCAACTGTAAAATAAGGATTATAGTAGCACCTACCTCACAAGATTGTTGTGAGGACCAAAGTAGATAACATCTGTAAATATTGCTAAATTTTAGCCAAACTAGGCTAAGCTCTGGTTTCCTACCTGCTACCCTAATGTCCTCTGTGCTCACTCATTGAAATACTTTTGCTGAAGATGCAGTGTGGTTCAGTGGAAAGAATGATGAGTTTGAAGTCAGAAGACCTGAATTAAAATTTTAGCCATTTATTACCTGTGTGATCTTAGGCTGGTTAAATAGCTTCTCTGAACATCAGTCACCTCATATGGAAAATGAGAGAATGGGACTAGATAGCCTCAAAGGTCCTTTTAGCTCAGAGACAGTATGGCCGATTTGGAAGAGTAGTAAACTTGAAGTGTTTCATTTGGAGTCACCAGACCAAGGTTCACATCCCAACTCTTCTACTTACTAGCTATATGACTTTGATCAAGTCACTTAACCTTTCTGAACATCATTGTAAAATAAGGACATTATTGATTTCTAATGTCAACGATTTCCAATTTCCCTTCTCGCTTTATATCCTACAAAGACTTTTCCCATTCCTGCAAGGTCCTAACTCTTGAACTTCCTATGTCCTCTTTAGATGCCAACTCAAATGCCACCTCCTTCATGAAGCCTTTCTGATCTTCTTTGTTAGAAATGATATTCCTGGGGCAACTAGGTGGCGCAGTGAATAGAGCACCGGCCCTGGAGTCAGGAGAACCTGAGTTCAAATTCGGCCTCAGCCACTTAACACAAAACTAGCCGTGTGACCTTGGGCAAATCACTTAACCCCAACTGCCCTCCAAAAGGCAAAAAAAAAAGTTAGAAATGATCTTCCCCTTTGGCACTATAACTCTCTCTCTCTCTCTCTCTCCCTATCTTTCTCTCTCTTTCTGTGCAGCACACACACATATGTAACTCTCTCATATAATTTTGAATTCTAGTATCCTCTTGCTGGATTGTTAGCCCCATGAGTGTAGAATGGTGTCTTAACCAAATTTTGTATTTTCCCTAGTGTTCTGCAAATTATACATAGGGAAATGTTTGCTAAATTAATAAACCTTTCTACTTTTTTTTTAACTGCTTGCACATTTGTTTAACTTCCTTTTATCAAGACAACCCCTTAGATAAGTTGAGCATCCACTCTTTTTTTTTTCATTTTGTAACAGAAGTTGTGATTTACCCCAAATTGAAAAACAAAGCTAGTAAGTGGCAGAGGACTAGAATTTACATCTTTTGGCTGCTAACATAATGTTCCTTTGTTAACCTACTTTCTTCCTTTATCTCCTTCGGAATTCCTATCTTGGAAGTCCTGGGAGGGGTCACTAAGATAGGCCCTATATACTAAATCTTCAAGATCACCTTGTCTTGTCATCACTTATCTTCTTTGGAATGAATTTCCTCATCTTTTTTCTTGGTTTCTGTTAGTTTGCCTTAGACTTCCAACCCACTGAGCCAAATCCATTAATCCTACAGTATGCATCTTCTTTCAATGTAGGCCTTTTATGAACAAGTGTGAACAGCAGCCCAGGGACAGAGCTGTGGGATTTTATTCTTCCCAGGGATGATACCGTAGGAAAATTTCGCTTATCGGGAAGCAGGCAGTTTAGACACAGTGGGATGCTCAATGCTCTACACTCTTAATAAAGGAATGTTATATAACAGAGCAAAACTATCACAATAAATTTCTACTACTGCTGTGCTACTTACTAGCTATGTAGCCTAGGGCAAGTAAGACACTTTCCCTCTCTGGGCCTCATTCTCCTCTACATAAAATGAGGTATCTCTAAGGTTCTTTCCAGCATACAATCTATGTTTGTATGATCTTTGAAAATAAATATAAAACCTATCATTCATTCATTCATTTACAGAATCACAGTGTGCCAGAATTGGAAGGGACATTGTTTATTCTAAACCATGCCTAATCAAAAATCCCTTCTACCATGTACCTAGAAAATAGTCATTCAGCTTTTGCTTTAAGACCTCTCATGATGGAGAATCCATTAACTATGGGAATGAACTGATACACTTTTAGATGATTGTTAGGATAATTTTCTTTACATTGTATCTAAATCTGCCTCTCTGCAACTTACCTTTGGATCCAAGCAAGATGTGTAATCCCTCCTCTTTCCTTCAAGTATTTTTAGCCAGTTATTAGTCTCCTCCCTCAAAGTCTTTCTTTCTCCAGGTTAAACATACCCATTTCCTTAAAATAAAGTACATACATGTTCTTAAGGCCCTTCACTATCCTGATCACTGTCATTTGAATGTTGCTCAGTTTATCAATGTTGTTTTCAAAATATGATACTTAGAAATGAACACAGTACTTCAGATATGATCTAACTAGAGCAAAATGTAGCAGGACCATGACCTGCCTGGTCTTGGATACTTGCCTCTCACTACATTTTTAAGATTGCATTAGCTTTTATAGATTCTATTAATTCATATTGAGTTTATGACTATAAACTTTTTTTCACACAAACTATCTTCTTTCTATTTCACTGTTTTTATACTTCTGAAGTTGATTTTTGAACTCAAGTGTAAGTCTTTATACTTATCCTGATGATACTTAATCTTGTTGTATTTGGTCCAATATTCTAGCCTGTTGAGATATTTTTTGAATCCTGATTATTTTATCCAATGTGTCAGCTATATAAAAGATAATGGAGAATTCTGTCATTGCAGTTTGATAAACATGACTTCTTTTCCTTTTTCCTAAATCATTGATAAAAATGGTTTGGGCCAAGCACAGCTCTCTGTGGCACTCTAGTAGAGTCCTCTTTCCAAACTGACTTTGAGTCATTATGGATTACTCTTTGGGCTCGGCCATTCAATCAATTCCAAAACAATATAATTGCATAATTATCTATCCCACATCTCTCCACCTACTCCATGAAAGTAACATTAAACACTTTGTCTAATGTATTCCTAATATCTAGGTAAACTATTTTCACAGCATTACTTCAAACTATTCTTCTAGGAATCTTGTTGTAAAAGGAAATGAGGTTAACTTTGAAGGACATATTATTGATAACATCATGCTGGTTCTTTGTGATCATTGCTTTCTGTTTGCTAGCCATTCCTTGAATAATACATTCTATGGAATTATAGAACACATTCTATAATTACAGTAATCAAGGTCAAGCTCTTTGACCTGTAGTGTGTATAATCCATTCTTCCTTTTCTTGAAAACTGTGACTTGGACTTTCTGCAATCCTTCAGTATCACTGTCATTTTCTGGAATATTTGAAGTATAATTGACATTAACTCACCAACCATGTCTACCCACCAATCAAGAAACAAGTATTGGTAAGCACTTACTATATGTAAGACACTGTGCTATGAGTTAGAGACAAAAATACAAAAGTGAGACAGTCCCCACCCTCAAGGCAGTGCTTATATATGATTGGAAGATACAACTTGTTCATAGGTATATGCAAAATAAAGAGGAAGTGATGGGGAATGAGTGTTCCTCCCTAGGGGTATCAGGAGAGGCCTCTTGTAGGAGGTAGAAGTTGAGCAGAACCTGAAGGGAACTTATACTTTCTAAGATGTAAAGATGAAGAGTATTCTAGTCACAAGGGATAGACTGTGTAAGAACACACAGGTGGAAGATGGAATGTTATATTATCCAGGGGTATGGTTCTTTTAGGCCTGATGACCTTAACTTTATTGGGGCAGCTTAGTATCTTCTTAATATTTTTGGGTTTTTACTCCCTCTTTTTCCCTTTTATCCTATCTATTCCAATCTATCATTTATATCCTTTTATTTATTCAGTATTCATTAAACATTTATTATTTTCTAGTTGGCTTAGAGAAATATAAACATAAATAAGATAGCATACTTGCCATTGAGGGGCTTATAATCACCACAGAGAGATGAGATAAGTACACAAAAACATTATAAAACTGTAGCACCCTCTCTGGTGCTATTTTCTTACCTCATATTCACACTGTCCATAGAAGGCAACTAGAACTACACCTCTCAGGGTTCTACTTGTTTCTAATACTGTTATCCATAAGCCCCTAACCAGATTTCATTCAGTTTTAGAAAAGGAATTTATTAAGTACAGTTGGTACAAAGCATTTCCCCTAAACTAGATACATATTCATCCCTTGCAAACTCAAGGTCCCTGGGGAGAGTGTGACCAAACTTAAACTATAAAACTAATGAGATACACAGGTAGAGAATATATGTGACAAAAAGGTATGTCCCACTACTTGCCCTGGAAGTAATTTTCTCCTTTCTTGCAGTCCTCATGAAATTCCCTTTAATTGTAACTATCTGTTGAGCACCAAGCATTGGTGTTTTACTAGAATTCATAGTTGGCACTTCTCTCCATCATGATTGGACCCTGAAGCTGCTGTCCCCAAGTGATTGTCAAAATCTATCTGTAGGCACTTGGGATCTCTCCTCTGGGCCCAGTTGGGTTCCACAGCAAACCAGTGTTGGGTCTAGGGTGGCACTGAAGCATTCACTTTTCACATGTCTGCTCTGAACTAACATGCACAAGTTGGATTCATTATGGAAATTCCTCTGGGTCCCTGAAAAACAGGTACTCAACATTTCTCCCGGAATCCCTAAAATAGGGAATCCAACTAGAAAATCAAACCCATCCCTCACAAAGATAAGCAGACTAACTTAAAAAGAAAATATACACAAAAAGACTCTAAGAGGCATGAAGCTCTCAGAAGGGATTAAGCACTTGAGGTTGATTATCTAAGGAAAAGCAAACCTCATCCCATGGATCTAAAGTTCATAAGGATCTCAGGCAAGCTGTCTGGACTCATATAAAAATAAATAACCTAGATCTGCTTAAAAACAACAAAACAAAAATATATAAACTATCATAGTATCTTCTAGGAGAACTGCTAGGTAACTTTTGCTCTTTGGGATACAAAATCCATACTGTACATACTAGTTTTTATACTCATAATAAGTAATATGACATATCGTTAAGCATTTGAAAAACTAGCCTGAATTTTAAGGAAATATACTGGAAAATACACTTTCCGGTTATAGTCTAAAACTATAATTAGTAGGGGATACTAATTTTCCTCAGTAGATACCTGTAATTTAAGGTATCCAATAGGAGTCCCACATGGAGATTCACTCCAGTGGCTTCTTGAGAATATGATGGACCCCTGTTAGGGGAATGGGAATCTAAGATCATCCCTGCCCCTAGGCCCTTTGATAGGCTTAACTGACTCTCAGAACCTTCCTTGATTTGAAAATATACTCTGCCCCCTAATAGGCTGAATGTGCTCATCTGGAGCCTGTGGTGGGAGGCTTGTTTTTCAGGAATGCCCACACCTTGGTGCTTTGTGATTGGGCAGTGGGTCAAGAGGGTTGTGACATTCTCTGACCCAGGAGAAGGCTATATATACACTGATGTGAGGTTTTGTTTTGGGGTTCACTTTGAGAAGAGTTATGTGATTTGACCAGACAAGACTCTGGCAGCTGTCAAGCCCCACGGCTTTGAAAACCCAAATATTGATGCTTCCCTCTCTGGTAACTGACTAGGTATGGATGTAATGGTCAGACAGTTGGAAGCCTGTCTGCTGATCTGTTTCTCTGTCTGTATTTTTTGTCTGCTTATATCCTCTGTATTCTCTGAAGTTCAGGGTGCTGACCTTTTTTTTTTCCTGAACTAGGTAAATTACATATGTTTGGTTAAAGCAAGATTGTTAACCCATTTTGAGTTGCTTTCCTTTAGAAAAGTGGATCTAAGAACCTGTGTTGGCAGCCACCCTGGGTATGTAGGGTGCTTGCTGCTACAGCCCCCAAACTGTATTGTTTGATAATAAACATCCCAAAGTGTGAACAATCCTAAAGCATACAGATATATTCTCTGACTGCTTTCAACCCAACCATGTAAAGACTTTGGGCCAGCATATTTCCTATTTGTCATGTATGACTCTTCCATGTGAGTCCCTTCATTGATTGCTCAGTCATATAATAAAGGTGCTATACATAACAGAAGAAGCAGCTTCCAGCTGGTGGAATTGTCAGTGGGGAAGGGTAGAAGAAGGAAAGGTTCTTTTCTAACCCATTATAATAAGGAAGGGTTCTGCATCACCTCTCCCCCCCCCCCCCAAGTCCTTAAGTGAAATATGGACCCAAGTAGTTAAGCTTATACCAGGGGCCCCTGGCTGCCTTTCTTTGTCTTTTGCGCTTCTTTTTTTTTTTTTCTTTAGTAATTGACCTTGTGAGACTGGAAAGGTTCTAGAAGGTCTTCAAATGTTGGGGACAAGAGTGTTGTCTACCAGAGCAATTGTGGTGGCAGCATCAGTAGCAAGATCAAGCTTAGAAAAAGGAAAGCATTGGCAGTGGAGAGGGAGGTTTCAAGACCAGTTTGGTCTACCAAATTGCAGTGGTGATTGTGAAATGTCTAATGAATAGCCCCAGGAGTAGTAATAAGAAGCCACTACATTTTATTTTAATTATTCTATAATGCACCCTATGACCCTTTTATACTTATCATTCCTTTTTTCCAGATGAGCTTAACCCAGTTCATGTTTGTACTTTGGGTACCTTTTAAAAAACTGATTTCTCTTTTGGAGAAACTTTAGAGCCTCGAATAGAGTCATGCCCTGAGTAGTTGCAGTGGGGGTGGTAAACCCACCAGTGTAAGAATTAGGGAACCTACTTTCCAAATTGATAAGTAAGGCTTTTCTAGCAATAAGTTCTGTAAAAGATGGCATCAATAGGTACAAAGAAAGGAGAAATACCTTGAGCCTCTGTGAGAGACCTGTTGCCTCTACCTTCCATGTTAGAATATATAATAGATTATATGATAGCTGTGTAAGAGAGATAGAGTGCTGGGAGAAGAGGGAAAAAAATCATATCAGTGGGAAAATAAGGAACCTTCAAGATGGCAAGCAGTCTGATATAGGCTATACATGTACAATCAAATTAAGCATATTTCCACATTAGTCATGTTGTGAAAGAACAATAAGAACAAAAGGGAAAACCACGAGAAAGAAAAAAAAAGCAAAAGGAGGGAGGGGAAGAAAAGGAGGAAGGGAGAAAAAAATTTGGAACTTAAAATCTTATAAAGTGAATGTTGAAAACTAAAAATTAATTAATTAAAAAAAGAAAATAAGGAACCTTCACAAAAGAGGCTATTTCAGCCCACTGCAGAATATGGATTTTTAGGGGATCAGGGATATTTGAAAGCCTTTGTAATTCCTTCTTTATCTCCGGGAATATCAATCAATTTTCTTGTCATAATGGGCTAGAGCATCAAGATCCCTTGTGTATACGTAATACTATTTTAGTAGTACTGTATTTAGAGCCTGATTACAATCCACTCATTTTACAGATGAAGAAACTGAGGAGAGAGGTTCGTAAGCAGCTCGATCAGGTCTACACAGTAACGCAGCCAAGATTTAAACTCATCTCGGAGAACTACAGATCCCGTGTTCTTTCCACTCCCGGACTCTGCCTTTCTACATTTTTACGGGAGATTTAACTTTCTAACTGCTCTTAAACCCATTGGCTACAGATAGCGATCAGTCTGACCAGTATCGCAGACAGCTTCTCTGGGGAACTTCCCTGCCTCTCTGTGTCCCTGCATGGCCCCATATCCTTTCCTCATTCAACAGTTGGCTCCAACTGGAAGCTGGGCTTCTCAGTCTTCCTAGTACTCAGCACCTCCTGGAAAGAGCAGGACACTGAAGGTTTCTCCAGGGCAAAATGTCTTTCTGCTCTAGGACCGGGCATGCTCAGTAGCCAAGGCTGGTTTGGGTTGCAAAGAGGCATCTTTGGCGTTACTCTGTTTCAAAGCACCAAGAAAAGGAAGCGCCTCGGACCTTCTCTAGATGGAGCCGGGAGCGGGACAGCCCCCCAAGTGCGCCGGTGCCTCCCAGTCTCAGGGACTGCGCAGGTGCAGACCGTGAGAACCAGTTCGAGAGTCTGGAGAGAGCGCGCGCGTGTGTGTATGTGTGTGTGTATGTGTGAGTGTGTGTGTGCGCGCGCGGGGCGGGGGTGTGTGTGTGTGGAGGGGGGGAGGGAGGGAGGGGGGGAGGGGGGGGGGGGGGGGGAGGGGGGGGGGGGGGGGTTCACAGAAGCAGCCTCGGCTGTAGCCAGAAGCAGGAGCCTTAGCGCATGGAATGTCCAGTACAACCTCAGCCACCGAGCCTGATGTTCTGAGCACCGTTTCCTGCCCACTTTCTCTCTGAACCTGACCTAGGGGGGTTGGCCACCTCATCATGTCACCCCGAACCTGCTGAAATAGTAATGCATGAGAATGTCAGCGCTGAAAAAGGTAAGAAATCCACCCCCACCCCCTAACTGCACAGAACCGGGGGGAGACCCAGAGAACGGGCAGAGGGTGAGAAGTGATGAGAAAGGGGTCCGTCTGTCTGTGTTCTGGGGGCTGGTGGTAGGCTCCACAAAGGTCCAGTTGGCACCCAGGGGACAGGTTTCGGTCCGATTTGGGAGTTGGCAACCGGTGTGGCTTTGGTACTGCAAAGTCTGGAACGACCGACTCTGTTAGAAAAGCCACGGACAGAGGAGGCTGGTTGTTAGCGGAGTGGAGCTGGGGAGAGAAGGGAATAGCAGGGCAACAACACCCACCAACCACACTTAAGGGGAACGATGGTGGGGTGCAGCAGCTGCCATTGGGATGTGCTCCTTGCTCCTAACAGATGCGCTAACCCATTGGTGAATGGAGTTTGGCCGGGGGCTGACCGTGGACCGGCAGCGTGTACTGTGTGTAAACTGGCAGCATCTGCCTTTGATTTTTCTCTGTATCTTGCTTTCTCTCTTCTACGTGGGGTCCCAGCAGCCGGGGGTTATTGGGAAGAGATGGGAGAAGCCAGGACTGGGGATGGAGGGAATGCAATGATACTGAATGGAGGGCACTTGATTTCGAAGGCTGTTTCTTCACTACAAACTAGCCATTTGGGCAGATTTTGGAATTTGGGGGTCAGTAGGGGCGAGCTTCTCTTCCGCAATAGGGTCGCAGCAGGTGCAGCAGAGGAGAGGATCGCAGAGCTTAGTTTGGTATCTGGATGCGGAGGCGGGCTGGGGAGGGGGTGCTTTCCGACTACGCTGGGGTCTCCGGAGGTCCCAAGCCCCTAATGTGTGGGGCAGCAACCCGAGATGTAACATTACCAGTTACGATTCTCCCCCAGCTGGAGGATAGAGGTGGTGAGTGTTGTATACTTGCTTCCATGAAGCTTGAGAGTGGAGTGAGGGGGCAGCCTGCGGTTCTTTTGGGTAGGGGGACAGGTTAGAGAATACTTTCCACGACCGAGCTTTTGAGGGACCCCACAGCAGGAGCCCAAGAGTGGCAGAAAGATGCCAACGTGGATTTGGAATGACTAGTGTTAAATGTAGCAAGAGTGCCCAAGCTGTGGATGGATGAGGTTCTGGGAGGAAAGAGGCTTACTACCTACAGGGTTGGGAATGGATTTCTGCGAAGTGGGAAGCTCTCTTGACAAATGGGGGATGGGAGTGAAGAAGGAGGTTGCTAGCAGAAGGGGTGAGTGTCCCCCGCTTTCCAAATGTGAGTGGGGAGCACTGGGGCTTTTTAAAGGGTGGTTGCTATGCGAGGCAGAACCCAGCACAGGATTTTGTAACTAAGCCTCCCCCGGTGGCGGCTGTTGCTGTTCTCTGGATTTGTTCTCCAACGATTACAGGCGATATAATGATGATGATAATTATTACAGTCCTGGCATACTGAGTGGGTGGTGCGTGTATGTACGTGTGTGCGCGTGTGTGTGCTCCAGGAGAGGGAGAGGTGGGAAGTGACTGTCCTGGCTGAGCGCATCCCAGGTGTGGTCCAGTGCTCAGCCTGGGGGGTGGAGTGGGGGTGGTGGTGGCGGGGGATAGGGATGGAATGTCTGGGCTGCTGCTCCTGGATGGGGTGCTATGAGCAGAGTAGATGGGCTTCTTTGGAAATCAGAGCTCTCCCACTGAGGGAGAGAGCAGGGCAAGTCTGGGTGGGGAGAGAATTCACCAGGATATTAAAGAGTTTGAAGAGAGGTGGAAAAGGGGGAAGAAATCAAGCATTAGAGAAGATTTGGAGGTGGAGAAGCAAACTTCAAGCATAAAATAAGAGCGGGTTTATTTACTTAATTTAATTTGATTATAAAAAAAAAAAACATTTGTTTCTAAAAAATCATCTTCTGTTCCTTTTGGCTTTTCCCACACTCCTTAGGTCATTATAGCCCAGCTCCTGTATGTTTGTGGCTTCTCTGAGGTGAGGTGGTGGTGACTTCCCGGAAGGGCTTCGAATTTGGATTCTGTGACTTAACCGTGGAGGCTGCCTCTTGTATTGATTAAAAATAAAGCGTTTGGCAGTGAATTTATTTTCCGTGTTTATTACCTCTGCAAGCCTGTACTGTGGGTGGTTTTGAAAGCTCGAAAAGATGGGGGGTGGGAGCGTGGGGCGCACCAGAGCTTTCTTTCCCTGTCATCTCAAGACTTATGGTAGGGGAGGAGAGCTCTTTGATTAGGTACAGGGGCACTCAAGTAATTGGCTTCCCTTAGGAAATACATCTTGGTGGCCTTGAATTTGTGCTAACATTAACCAGCTCTCTTGGAATTATTGCTTCTTTGTGTATTGAACACAACAGGACTAACTAATTGTGACTCCCACAATTGTAGAAGTGATATCTTATCTTCTGAGTGCCCTTATTTGTAGATAGGGATTAATCACAATTGAGATCAGAGAATAACTTGAAATCCTTAGTGTATCCTGAGTGAGTCCTATCACCATCGGAAGCATACCTCCCGCCCCCCCCCCGCCCCCCCCACTTATTTTGCCGATGACATGAAGGAAGCTGATCTCCATTTGTATGAAGACTACTTGGATGTGAGGTTAATAAAGGATTATGAAACATTTTTTTCCCTTTAAACTTCTCTCCAGGTGCTCCTGGAAAGAGTAATAGGTAATGCAAGTAGAAATGGGTGAGATGAAAAGATGGGAGTTTGGGCAGGTCAGGTTGTTACTCTGCTTAAAGGAAAATGTCATTAATCAGGATTTTCCAGTAGCCAAATTGTCTTGTGCAGGCGGCTGTGGTGAGTCACAGCTTTGGCTCTAAGAGTAATTGTAGAGTGTGTATATATCATTTCCTTTTTTGATGGTGTGACTTCTTCATTGCTTGGTAGAGAACAAATTAGAATACTTTATACTCCACATCTGGGGACATGACTAGCAGGCTAAAGGGAATTCTATCTACTCAAGTACAACTGGGCTATGGGAATTGTGTAAAGGAGAGAAAATGGCTGTCAAATGCCTCTGTCCTCTAACACATAGTATCATTTTGTTTCACTTGCCTTCTCAAGAGTATACAATGCTAGAATTAAATAGTTATATATTACAAAGTTAAAACTACCAAATAGGTCCTTCTTTGTCTTTGTAAACAGTCTGCCCTTTCCTTCATCTTTCTCTGTGTCTCTAAACATGAAGTTAATATGCTTTAGATGACTTAATCCAGCATTTCACATTTTGTTCTAAAATGAAAGGTGAACTCAAGAAGCAAATGGATCAATGCTTCAAATATTGAAAGTAAATAAGTGTTTGAAATTCAAATTCTTATATTACCAAGTGATTTTCCAAGGTTAGCCTTAAAAATAAGTTTTTGAAATGGTTGAACATTTAGTTCTTCCAGGATTCTTTTATATATGCTATACAATTATTAATGCAATAATAATTAGCTCCATACATATGCCACTATCAGGCATGGGTGGCTAGTCAGCTTCAGAGTCATGTAGACCTGGATTCAAGACCTGCCTCTAACACATATTACCTATGTGACCCTATGCAAGTAATCAAGCTTCCTCACTACCTCTGAAGAACTCTCTAAGATTAAATTTTGGAGCAGCTGTAATCTACATTGAAAGAGGGAGTTTCCTCACTGGAAGTTCTCTCTGCTGGTGAAATTACAGAACTAGTCCAGTAATATATTTTCTTTTATTTTGTATAATATATACCTCTCTATAGACACATTAGTTATTATATATTTTTTTACTTTTATAAAATTTGGATTTTAATGTATTTCCCCATTGGCATAAGTGTATTTGTGGTATTTTATTGATTCAATTTTTTTTCTTTCATCTTAGTTCTGAACTGATTTAAAGTGTAGGAGAGAAATAACAATATTACATTTTCTTATTAAAATATTTTAAACCAGAACAAGTGCTTTGCAAAGCCAACCTGTTAGCCATTCACTCTCAAGCTAGAGTTATTTTTTTAGTTTAAAAATTGTTACACAATGAAATATTTTCTGTAGGTGAATACAGAAACATCAAAAAAAATCTTTGTTCTTAGCTCATAGTAGGTACTCAATAAACACTTGTTAAGCTAAATTGAATTGAGTTATTTCATTCTATTTTATGTACTTTAAACTATCCATTTATTTGACTGGTGAGTATTCTGATTTTAGGTTTTTGAACCCCATATTTCATCATTTAATGTTTGCTGAATATCAGAAATGGATATACCATAGTGGTTCATTGACTGCAGTTGAAAAAAAACACCAGCTGCAATTCATCATTTTGGGCATTGGGAATAATATTTTACAGTGTTGCCAGTATATTGGCTATTAAAGAATGAGAGGCTACTAAGCGGGTCAAAGCACTGGGCAGTGAACAGTTTACTCTTAATCAGTCATAGTTATACCTTAGAGACATTTGTCATTGAGTAAGCACATTCATTTAGTCACATCCTGAATTTCTAAAATAAAAGTTTATTGTTTTCAAGCCTGGGGTTATGGAACAAAAGCTTTACTTATGAATTTTCCAAGTAGGTATTTATGATGACAATCCTAAGTCAGATCTTTGTTGTATATTTTCAAACTAAATGTATCATTCATTTATTCATTCATTAATTGAACAAACATTTGTGAAATGGCTAGACCTAAATAATGACGGACAGATACTTCTGGTTTTACACTTGAAAGAAACAGAGGGCAAAGATTTGGATAGCCTTTAAAAAAAAACAATGTATCAAGATATAATTGATCAAATACTTTCAGAGAGAAATTTCTGGCATGAGGTCCCATAGACTTGATTGAGTGATGACAAGATTTAAAGAATCCAGCATTGTACTATGTGCCTGATAATTTATCAATCAACAATTACTCCACATGTTAAGTTACATATCCATTTATGGACTTCATAAGGGAGTACATGTTAAAAAGTAAAATTTTTTAGAAAACATTTGTTGGAGATGTTTTTAAGGAACTACCTGGATACAAAACAAATGAAGTCAATATGGTAGAAAAGCCTAATGGTGGAAGAGATGTTATTTTTGTCATTTTGGGATTTTTGAAGATTTAAACTTTGGGTAAGTTGAAAGATAGGATGTATGTATTATTAAAGATGCTGCTAAATAAATCACTGCATTTATAACTAGAAGAATAAATGCCTTCTACATCTAATTCCTATATTTCTATTCCTTGCTGTTGCTTCCTTAATTTGGTTACAAAATAAAAGGTTCTGCTCTTTTAAAGACTGCTTTCACCTTTCCCAATTTTGTGCATGTTTTGATTGCTTCTAAATAAGTTTTATGGACCTATTAATATGTTACTTGTTTTCAGATGCTCTGAAAATGGCATATATAATTTGCACATTCTAAAATAATGAATGAATATGTGGTTTTAAACTTATAGATGCAACTACTATCTGGTATCAAAACCAAAATCATCTTATAGTAAACAGAGATAGAAATAGTGATTTAGTTGATATAGGGAACTCCTGCATTAGGAAGCTTCCCCTACCCATGTTCTATATTCAAACTTTTCAGAAATATCATGAGTGGTGAGGCTTATCCATTTTGATAACTCTTAAGTACTTTGTTCTACCTACCTCTTTCCCCTACTATTGAATTTCTCTAAAAAGAGAACTTCTGAGTTATTGTACTCTATCCTAATGGTTACCTTGTCAAATCATGCTTAAAATAAAATTTCATTTGTTAAAAAGCCTACATAGTAGAGTAGTTGTCTCTTCTCACACATACGTAATATTTATTAAATACAGTTTCAAAACATCTATATGCTACATACATTAGTCAGATGATTGGCTTCAGTAAAGCATCCTATATAATAAAAATGTAATTCACATATTCCATGATATGTCATAAGTTAAGATGTTTTTATGTTTACCTTTGTGATAGTCTTAAGATTAAAAAAAAAATTCCACCTATTTTTCCCTCAGTTTCAAATGCTTGTCTCTTAAATACTTAATGTTTCTTTTTTATTCATGTCAGTTCCATCCCTTAAACTTTTCCATGCTCTTAATTTTCATGATCTTTATTCTAGTTTCAATCTGATTGTGAAATAGGAAGCTGGCATCCTCACTACATATTTTCAACATATGATATTTAAGACACGAGGAGTGGAAGTCATCTAGATGTCTGTGTGCTTCCAGTCTATTCTACTTGAAATAAATATATTGTATCTTCTCTACGTGCCAAGACCACTATTCCTCAAAGGGTTTCTTTTTGTGATTTGTAGCAGAACAGAGGGTATTGTATTCATCTTTAAAATGAGCCATTTTAAAAGGTTCAATAGAATGATACTTTAAAAAGAAATCAAAGTACTTAAACAGTCTCTGAAAAAATGTTCAGTCCAAAAATAACCCAATCCAAAAATATCTGTCCCTGGGTTCCTAGAATTTTCATTTGATTATGAATTGGATCATTTTTGAACTCTTACTTCTTGCCTTGTGTTTCCTATATAAACAGGTGTCAATAGATTCTTAAAACTAGTTTTCTTTCTTTTAAAGATCCATTTTGTATTACTTCCTGTTGAAAGTTGACTTCATAATTTCAATGCATTTTTGCAAGAAATGTTCAGTCTTCCTTTTGAAACTGGTCTTTCCCTCCCTTTTCCATTCCAGTTCTTTTTCTTTATCTTTAATTTCAGAGGGAGATGGTCTTTTAGGGTCTCAACCTTTTTTTTTTTTTTTTGGTGTGTACGTATGTCATGGACTCATTTGAAAATCTATAGACCCCTTCTTAGAATTTTTTTAATTCACAAAATAAAATACATAGGTTTACAAAGGAAACCAATTATATTTACATACAATTTGCCTCTCTCTCATCTATCTAAATAAGTTCAAGAGTTAAGAACCCCTGATCTAAGTTTTTTAAAAAATTTTTATTCCCTTCCCAAATCTTGCTGTTAGTTTTTATGCCTCTAGTCTGCCTTAAAAATAAAACCAAAAACTCTAAACATTGAAAAAATAAAATACTCTTCTTTTGCAACTATCCCAAACTAACCATCCACAGTTGTATACCCACCCTATTTGCCTTTCTTCTTATCTACTTATTTCCTTTAATGCCTTAACTGTATAGCCATCTGTCTTCACTTTTCTTTGCTGCTTGATTCATTTGCTCATTTATTCAACAATAATACACTAACCACAACAACCTGCTTATTCATTCACTGTTTCTCCATTTCTTTCTTTTTTGGGTCACACCAGATCCCTATTCCTAGTACCACTGCCTACCTCAGGTACATGTTGAAGGCTAAGAGGGATTCGCAATCTTGTCCAGTACTGGAGAGAGTTATAGATATAGGGAATTAATGTAGGAATCTAGAAAATGATACAAAACACTGTGCTAGATACTACGGAAGTATAAAAAGATGAAGATATTATGCTCATGGAGCTTGTAATCCAGTATAATCTAGAATCTAATTTCTGAGCCCAAGGCTCAATAATCATTGAGCTCAAGGCTTCTTTTATACCCAGGCAGAACAGGTGAAGTGCCAACACATTCCACAAATTCTTTGTCCTCATATAAATGAGACTGAAGCATCTGCGGCATTGTGTGACCTAGCTCTGTTTTGTGCTTCATTGTTATAAATTGAATTAATAAGCATAGCTTGGTGCCTGACTTTTCACAACTTGGAAAATCTCAGATTGGTTTATGGACCTGAATTGTGGAGGCAATCTGATACAATAGAAAGAATGTTATGGGGTCAGTTACTATCCTGCCTCTATTCTTTCCTAGCTATGTGATCTGGGGAAGGTATTACACTTTCTGAGTCTCATTTTCCAAATCTCTAAAACATAGATAATAATGCATATGACAAGGCAACTAAATAACACAGTTTGTTGTTCAGTTGTGTCTGACTCTTTATGACCTCATCTGGGGGTTTTCTTGGCAAAGATACTGTAGTAGAGGGGAAACTGAAACATTAAATGACTTGCCCAGTATCACACAACCAGTAGTGTGGACACTGTACCACTTAGCTGCCCTAAGTGACACAGTGGTTTTGGAGGCAAGAAGACATGAGTTAAAATTCTGCTCCAAAAATTTACTAGCTGTATAATCCTGGGCAAATCACTTAACCTCTTCTCAGTTTCCGTTTCCTCAGATTTGTAAAATTATATTAATAGTGGTATTTACCTCACAGGGTTTTTGTAAAAATCACATGAGATTGATCAAAAGAGTTGGACCTATGTTCACAGAAGAAAAAAACAAGTGAACAAAGGATTTCTATTGCATAAATTATGACATGCAATTAGGTTCATAAACCTTAAAATACTATATAAATACTACTTGTTATTATTGATTATGCTTGATTGCATTTGATTTGTACAAGAGAAGGCAATTGTAAGAGTTAAGATATTTAATTTTCACCTCCACTCAAATCTTCACTAATGACTCATCATGATATGGAGGTGATGGTAAGTTGAGAAAAGCTTTGCCAGCAGAGCACAAGCTCTTGTAGATGTTACCAAGATAGAAAGACTTTATGCACTACACATTTAGTGTCCTGAGTGTCTGTGAAGCTAGCTAGGTACTGAGAAACACTTGTTCATAAAACAAGTGTATGTGTGTGTGTGACTATAGTAATTCATGAAGTTGTTCTATTAAGGCATGGAAGGGCTATAATCAATGTTATTAGGGAGAATGCCAATATGAATGAAATAACATTCATAGAATATAAGAACTGGAAAGGACCTCAGAGATCACATCTACTTGTTGACTGTTCTAGAATCCCTTAAACAACATTTCCAACAAGTGGTTATCCAGTCTTTGTTTGAAGACCTCCAAAAGTACTTGGGAGGGAATTTTCTTTCTCTTAGGGCAGCACATTCCACTTCTGAGTAGCTCTTTTTGTTAGAAAATTTATGCTTATAGCTTCTGCCCATTTTTATTAGTTTTGCCCTTTGAGATCAAGTCTAATTATTTTTTGAAGTGACAGTTCTTTATAAATTTGATGATACTATCATATCTTCCATATGTCTTTTCTTTGAGCCAACCACAGGCAGCTCTATTGAATGATCCCTACACAGAGTGTCTCTATCCTCAGCATTCTTTTAAAAAAAATTCTCAGAATTCTTGTTGCTCTCTTCTGAACATGCTACATTCTTTCTACATCATTCTTAAAATATGGTACTACCAACTGAACACACTACTTCATATGTGACTTGGCTAGGGCAAAACTACCACTTCTCTAATGCTTATTGTTTACAATGTAATATGTTTTGTGTTATGGGGAATAAAAAGAAGTGTAGAAATACAAAATAATCTAACTGGGAGATACCATAGAGACTATCTACTCTAGACTGTTCATCCTATAGATGAAGTGGAAATTCAAAGAACTAAAATAGTCAACTCAAGATTATACAGAAAATCAATGACAATGAAATGGCATGGTCCCTGCCCTCAAGGAGATAATGTTTTAGGTGAGGATATGTTGGATAAGTAATTTTGCATGAAAAGTAAAATTATAGCACAAGAGCAGAGTGAAAAATATATTTGAGCCTGGAAAGTCAGCGGCAGTAATACTACCACAAGATAAGGAGTTAAGATGATGTAATGAAAAATAATTTACTTAAAACTGGGCAGCTCAGGTTCTTATTCTGGCTTCCTCACTGTCTCTCTGTTTTGAAGAAAGCCACTTCACCACTCTAGGCCTTAGACAGTCAATAAACATTTATTAAGCACCTACTATGTGCCAGGCGCCATGCTAAGTTTTGGAAATACAAAGAAAGGCAAAGACAGTTCTTGCTTTCAAGGAACCCACAATCTAATAGGGGCTAAAACCCACAAATATCCATGGACAAGTGAGTTATATACTGGATAAATTGGAAGTAATTGATAGAGGGAAGGCACTGGAATTAAGGGCTATCAGAAAAGGCTTCTTGGGAAAGGTGGAGTTTTATCTGGGACTTTGAGGAAGCTAGACAAGCCAGGAGGTGTAGATGATGAGGGAGTACATTGCAGGTATGGGGAAAGAGACAGTAAAAATGCATGAAGTCCAGAGATGCAATGTCTTATGTGAAGAACAATGAAAAGGCCTGTATAACTGAATCATAGAGTATGTGGGGGTGAGTACACTGAAAGAAGTCTGAAAAAGTAAGACAATTTTATATTTGATTCTTGAGGTGATAGGGAGACCACTGGGATTGATTAAATAATGGGAGTGAGATGTTCAGATCTGAACTTTAGGAAGTTCAGTTTGATAGCTGAGTTGGAGG
Organism: Petaurus breviceps papuanus; assembly: GCF_028583685.1. Taxonomy (NCBI): domain Eukaryota; kingdom Metazoa; phylum Chordata; class Mammalia; order Diprotodontia; family Petauridae; genus Petaurus; species Petaurus breviceps. The sequence goes on from NW_027187309.1 coordinate 590,837, forward strand.
ATGGATTGGATTTGAGGCAGAGAGAACAATCAGCAGGCTATTGTCCAGAATGAGGTGATGAGGACCTGAACCACTGTCAGAGGAGAGAAGTGGACATATGTGAGAGTTGTCAGTAAGGTAAAATCAATGGGACGTGGCAATATGTGTGTGTGTGTGTGTGTGTGTGTGTGTGTGTGTGTGTGTGTGTATTAATGGGGGTGGTGAGAGAGAATAAGAAGTCAAGGATGACCATTCGGATATGAGCCAGGGTGACTGGACAGATGATATTGCCCCTGACAGGGAATTTTGGAATTAGAAAGAGTTTTGGGGAAAAGATAAGTTCAATCTTGGACATTTTTAGTTTCAGATGTCTATGGGACCTCAGATTTGAGATGTCCAAGAGGAAGTTGAAGATGTTAGTCTGGAGATTAGGAGTAAAATTTGAGGTATATAAATAAATCTGATAATCATCAGTACAGATATAATAATTGAATCCATGAAAACTAACAAAATCCAATAGAGAGGGAGATAGCACAGGACAGAGTCATTGGGGACAACCATTATTAGCAGGCAGGACCTGGATGAAGATCCAGCAAAGGGGACTGAGGAGAGGTCAGATAGGTGGAAGGACAGCCAGAATTAAAGTAGTTCACAAAAACCTAGAGAAGATATTATAAAGGAGAAAAGGGTGATTGACACTGTCAAAGGCTGCAGAGAGGTCAAGGAAGATGAAGACTGAGAGAAGATCATTGGGTTTTATAGTTGAGATCATTGGCAACTTTGAGACAGAGCAGTTTTAGTTGAATAATGAAGTTGGAAGCTAGGCTGTAGAGTTAAGAAGACAGTAAGAAAAAAGGAAGCAGAAACATTGATTGTAGTTAGTCTTCTCTAAGAATTTATCTATAAAAAGGAAGAGAGATAAGGAACAATAGCTAGCAGGGATAAATAGACCAAGTGTGGATTTTTTTAGGACATGGAATATTTGGGCATGTTTGTTGGCTGCTGTGAAGTAGCCAATAGACAGGGAGAGATTGATGATAAATGAAAGAGTAAAAATGACAGAGGGGGCAATCTTATGGAGAATATGAGATGGAATGGGCATAGAGAGGGGCTTGCCTTCACAAGGAAAAGGACCACCTCATTAAATGAGACAGGAGTAAAGGAGGACATACTGGCAGAAGGCATCTGAATGTGAGATGATGTGAAATGAGTAGGAGGTAAGAGGGAGCTCTCAGCAAATGGCCTCATTTTTTTTTCAGGAAAATATGAGGCAAGATTTTAAAGCTGAGATGGCAGGGGGATGGGGAGCCATGGGAGTTTTGAAGAGGTATGAAAAGGTTTGGAAGAACCACTGTAGTTGAGTAGGACAGACAGTCAATAGAAGTGGGGGGAGGTATAAAAGGATTGCCTTGCCACAGTCTGGACACTGTTGAGATTATGTAATGTAAATTTGTAGTAGCTGCGGGCAGCATGATGATTTTTTCAACCTTTGTTGAGCAGTTATGGTTTTGAAAACTAGATGATATCTAAGATCTCTAAAATTGCATGGTACTAATGACTGAAATATCATACTAGCAGTGAATTCAGATAAAACAGAGTGGCAGCAAGAAAGGGCTCTACATCCTACATAGGCTTTTCCTGATTCCCATTAGCTACTAATTCCCCTTTCCCAATTATATTATATTTATTTTGTATTTGTATTTTATATATGCTTGTGCATATCCATCTCCTCTGAGAGAATGTAAGGTCCTTGAGGGCAGGGGATGTTTCCTTTTAGGCTTTGTAGCCTCAATGCTTTGCATAGTGTTGACAAATATTGAGCACTTAATAAATGTTTGTAACTTTTAGGATATAAATTTTTGGTAATGAGAGTGGTAGGTAAAGAAACACCACCACTGAGCTACCTTAGTGCCAAATGCTATTGTTATTTCCACTCACAATTATTTCTAAAAAGACAGACAGAATGTTTGTTACTCAAGGGCAGAGACCAAACTTTTTAAACTGACTCATTCGGTATAAGCATGAGCACCCCTGTTTTGCATGTGGGAACACAGAAGCATTGCAAAATGAAAGACCTGTTCTGCTCTAAGACACAAACATGAGTGAGAAATAAAACATAAACCCCTGGTGTATTGTTTTAGCTGTTGAACCATGATACTTCTGCTCATTGGGGAAAAACAGTATTTGGTTTGTGTTGAATTGTTCCTTTAGAACCAGGTATGAACTTTAAAACTGTGTGTTTGGAGGGAATATAGTAACATGGTTAAGACAAGGGCCCAACCATCAGGAATACCCTATTTTCAGTATTATCTCGACCATGACTCTCTTGCCTATCTGTGCCAGCCCAATATACAGATGTCTCCAATTCACTTTCACTTGCAAGTTATTGCATCACCTTCTTGATGTCATGGTCCTTTTTGAGAATGAAGGACGAACAATAACCTGTGAATAGTAAGAGCTGCTCCACTGGGGACCTAACTGGTCAGTTCCAGTGGGGGCAATGTGGCTCCTTCCTTCGTTCCTTCCTTCCTTCTTCCCTCCCTTCCTTCCTTCTTCCCTTCCTTCCATCATTGCTGAAACCTCAAAAGATATCTTAGGGTTTATGGGCTACATTTCTTTCTTAAGAACATACCTTAAAAACCAAATCACTTGGACTCTCATTGACCAACAATAGGTCCCAACCCAAGCCTTGCTTGGTTATTGTTTGGGCTCTGATGGCTCAGAGTGAGTGTAAATAGCAATTGTTTCTGTTTCGAACATAAACCCTGAGGGTCTTCCCTACCCAGATTGATTTTTTTTTTAAAACCAGGTAAAAGAGGCCATTCTTTGTTTCATTTCTTACCTAGCCTTCAGTCAGACCAAGACCTACCGTGTTTCCCCGATAATAAGACCTATCCCGAAAATAAGCCCTCCCCTTACTGTGTAAGATTCCTCTAAAATAAGCCCTCCCCCGAAAATAAGCCCTATTGAGATTGCTACTGTATTAAAGCCTAACCCCCCCCCCCCCCCCCCGTGAAACGCATGCCTCACTCCGAACTGCATCCAATCAGAGCTGCAGCAGTGAGCACGTCATCCTGTTCTTCCCCAGTGATTTGCTTATTGAATAAAGGTACATTTTTTTTGTTCACATTTACCTGTTTATTAAAATTGCTGTCAATGTTCATTAAAATAAGCCCTCCCCTGAAAATAAGCCCTCTGGTGTTTTTCTGTCCAAAAAAAAATAATAAGACAGTGTCTTATTATTGGGGAAACACGGTAGGAAAGACCTTAACTTAAAAAGGCCAAGGTCTCCCACTGCATCTGGGGCAATTTCCAGTTGTCCTGATCTATGTCTTACCACAGAACCCAGATGGCTCTGGAGGAAAGAGCGAGGCTGGCAACTTTGTACAACACTTCCTCACTTAAATCCAATTCACTTGCAAATCATGACATCACCTTCCTGCCATCATAGTCCTTTTCCAGAATGAAGGGTGAACAACAACAAGGACAACAATACACGGATAGGTAAATCAGTTGGCCCATTTATACTTTAGCTTTATTGTTGATAAAAGGGGAATGGAAAATTAATTAAAACAGACTTATAGGACTAAATTAGATTTTATTTATAGTTATCCCTGTTTGGTAAATGTTCATCAAAGAGGAAAGTAAAAAAAGGTTCTTCCTACAGTAGAAGCTTCCATACGAAGATCTTTTGTACATAGAGTGGGTTGTTGATCAAGGGATCAACTCTGGGGAAGTCCCTCTTCCCAGATTACTTGACTAATTCTACAATCAACTTGATGAAATTACAGGGCACAGACCTTTGTCTGGAGCAACTTGTAGAGCCCATCTCATTGAGGAGGGCAACTTCTTGAGAAGACACATAGAAGTCCTCTAATTGGTTCCCAGTGGCTGGGGCTACCTCCAAGATAATCAGTCATTGAAAGTTGGGGGTCAGAAGTAGGAAGGGGTAGTATATATTCTTATTGGAAGAGCCCTACCTCCACTATGGGCTATAAAAGTGAGTTGCTCATGGTATTTGTTTTTGTTTTTCCTCTATCTCCCTTGATCTTCTAGACCAGAGTATAGTAGAGGAACCTTCATAGGGGCTTTGATTGAGGAAGGCAGGGAAATTCTGGAACAGCTGATGGAGGCTTGTAAGAGAAGCATATCGTGAACTGAAGGTACTTGTCTAGGTAGCCTAAGGTTTCTGGACTTCAAGTTCCTGGTGCTTCTTTCCTTTTTATTTCTTGCTCTAAGCACAGGTCAGAGACTAGAGTTCCTGAAGATAGACTTCTCTACCCAAACAGCCAGGGCATAGATAAGAGTTCCTACAGAAGCAAGTGGCAGAAATTGATTTGATTGTGCACTATTTGAGAGGAGATACCCTAAGAATGGACTTTATAAGTCTTGGAGGTTGTGAAGTCCTGTGGCTAATCCCAGGCTCAAGAGTTCCAAAGTTCAAGCACTTGGACACTGACCTCTTAGAGAGAGATGTATGGTCTTTAGAGAAAGAAGAAAATCTTCAGATGACCCCCTGAAGCAGGAAGACTGGAGCCTTGCCTACTCTCTTGGCTTTTTCTCTGAATTGCTCAGATAGTATGGGTCCAATAGAAAGGGGATTGGTTATCCTGCAGCCCCACGGAGCATATTTCCTTTCTGAGAAAAGAGTCTAATGGGTCATTTGAGGGCTTTATGTATTTTCTTTTACATCTTCTGTGTTTTCTCTAGGAGGGTAAAATAAAACACAATTCCATAAACAATACCCATACAGTACCTTGAGTGCCTGTGTGGGAGTTTGGGAGCCCTGTTAGCCATTTTTTTTGAAAACCTAGATGTAAACTATACCATCAGTATATTTAGAGATTTTCCTGGAGAAACTTCGGTAGAGGCGATGTTCCAATAAGAAAAAAATGACCCTTAGATTCTTTGTTTTCTCCACTTTAATCCCTGTATTTATTGTATAACCACTCTGGGAACATGTACTATACCCCTATTAGACTATAAGCTCCTAGGGAGCATGGACTGTATAATTTATTTATTTGTATCATGAAAACCTGGATCAGCACCTACACAAAGCAGGAGCTTGATAAATGTTTATCAATCCATTGATTGATTAAGGTTGTTCTGAAGCATTAGATCCAATCCATGAGTCCAGAGCCTTTGGTTGGCCCTGAGCCACAGGTTATATATGCATTTGCTCCCTGAGCTCTGAGTCAGCTTGTGCTTTCTCTCACTATTAGTCATTGTATTTTCCTGTAAAAAAAGATTACAGTGCTGATTTAAATTAAAATGACAATTTAGAGAAATGTTTTAAGACTAAATCTGATTAATAGTTGCAAACTTAGTTCATGGTGGATAGGGCAGCAGACTTGGAGTTAGAAAGATCTGGGTCAAAATTCCACCTTAGACCCTAGCTATATGACTCTGGGCATATTATAATCTCTCTGTACTTCAGTTTTTTCATCTTTAAAATGAGGGGGCTGGACTTGATGGCCTCTAAAGTTCCTTCCAACTGTAAATCTAATATCCTATGATCCGAAGACATGACCTACGATAATCTTAAAATAATGACCTACATTTTGACCATATATAATCTCTCAGGACCCCTTACACAGACAGGATGGGCTGGGCTCCATACCTACTGTAGTAAATTCTACAGTTTATTAGTCTTCTGTTGTGCACCCAGATTCACTTACCCCTACTTCAGAATCACATGCAAACAAATGGGATTCCCAAGACACCCCCCCCCCCAGGTGTACCATACTCAATCCTTCCATCTATACCAACTTACCAACTACTCCATGCAGTAACTGTACATGTTTAAGAATGAGCACATATTGGAGGTCTTAAATAAACTTGGCATCTTAGCAGCATCAGGAAGCTATATGGTCTTGCTCTTTCTTAGCAGTTGCTCAGGTGGGGTTTACACTTCAGAGATTTCTGCTTTCCATGGCTGAACCCTGGCCATTTTTCTGCTATTGGTAGAGCATTTCATGCTCTAGGTAAAGCTTGAAAATTATGTCCTTCTTCCTCTACACAAAAATTTGAATGTCTTGAATGTTGCTTTCTATTGGAGGTATTAGAGCCTTCTTTGTAAGACCTGACCTATCACAGAATATATATCTATGTGCCAAAGCTAGTGGAATTTTCTGGTATTAAATCTCTGTGCATTTATAAAAAGTGACACTGAAAATTATTATTCATCTTGCCTTCCTGTGCTCTAAGTAAATACTTACCTTGTCTACCCCTCCTGTTGATTCTTACTGCTATGCTGCATGGTAAGTTGTAAACCCTGGCATTCTATACTCCCTTCAGGCTATGATAACTTTTGTCAGATCTACATTCTTGTGACTAGCATTCAAGGCTTTTCACTTGAGAGTGTTGTTATTGCTTAGTTGTTTCAGTCGTGTCCAACTCTGTTTTCTTGGCAAAGATATTGGAGTAGTTTGCCATTTTGTTCTCCAACTGATTTTACAGATGAGGAAACTGAGGCAAACAGGGTTAAGTGATTTGCTCAGGGTCACAGAGTTAATAAGTGTCTGAAGGTGGATTTGAACTCAGGTCTTCTTGACTCCAGACCTGGTGCTTTATCCACTATGCAATCTAGTTCCCAGGTATTATCTTTTGCCTTTCTTTGCATCTCTAGTACTTAGCACAGTACCTGTAATATAGTAGTCATTTAATAAATGCTTGTTGACTGGCTAACTGAAAAACTAACTCTTTTTTTCCTAATCTTCTCTGATATCTTACAAGCTTATTTAAAGCATTTGTTCTAATAAACAATAATTATACCTGGCATTTATGTAGGACTTTAAAGCTTGCAAAATATTTTGCATATATTATCTTGTGTAAATCTCACCATAACCCTATAAAGTAAGTATTACAGGCATCATTATCTTAATTTTATAGATGAGGAAACTGAGGGTCAGAGGGGTTAAGTGACTTTCACATCATCATATAACTGGTAAGTGGTGAAGACAGAGGTTGGACTCAGGACTTCCTGACTCCAAATCTATCTAAACTTTTTGTTAGTCCTTGAGCAAGGATTCTTTATTATTGCCCTTATAAGGCATAAACTTCACCTCACATAAGTCTCATGATTCATTAACTAATCTACTTTGCCTTCTTCAAACTCAGCTCTAAACTCCTTCCTCCAAAAAATCTTTTTCTTTTTTTGTAATTGTTTTTTTATTTTAAACTTAAAATAAATACAAAATACAAAAAGAAAAAAAAATCATTGCCATGTACACAGCAGACCATAAGAGAGGATTCAATACAAAACAATAAATTTCCATTTCAAGAAAACTGAAATATTACACATTGTTTTCAAAGCTGCCCAGTTTTTCTTTGCTTCCTTGTTGGTTTTCTTTTATTGTCTGCTGTGCATTTTGTTTTACTTTACTTCCCCCCCACCTCCCTTCCCCTACCACTCTAAAAAAGGTTACAATTAATCATGTATGTATATATATATATACACACACACACACACACACACACACATGCACATACATAGATACATACACATACATGGATATCTATAAAGACATACATATATAAACACGGACATATACACATAGATGTAAGACCATACTATGCTTATTTCCTCTTATCATTTGTTTCTCTGAAGGTGGATAGCATCTTCCTTCATAATTCCAAGTCTTTCCATGTTTTTCTAAATCAATCAACTCATTTCCTACACCATAGCAATATTCCAACCCAATCATATCCTAACTGAGAGATTGTCTATGAAAGTTTTCTTCCCCAATTTTCTGCATTACTTCTATTCTTGACTACATAGGTTTTATTTATACAAGAAAATTTTAATTTAAAATAATCAAAATTATCCCTTTTTACACTTCAACAGTGCTCTCACCTTATAATACAGTTTAAGATTGATACTGCTGAACCTACTTTTTTTACATCTTTTTTTCCCCCTGGTTTCTCTGAAGTTCCCGACCTTTTGTTTTTCCAAATGAACTTTGTTGTTGCTTTTTCTCAGTGAAGGTTTTTTTTAGTAATTTAATTGGGATGACATTGAATAAATAGATTAGTTAAGTGAAATTGTAATTTTAAAATTATATTGGCTTTACCTACCCATGAATAAGAAATATTACCTCAATTATTTAGATCTATTTATTTGTATAAAAAGTGCTTTATGTTTATGTTCATATAGTTCCTGTGTCTGTTTTGGCAGGTATACACTCAGTTATTTTATACTGTCTAGGTATTTTAAATGACCTAAAACCATATTGAATAATATTGCTGACACATAGTGTAGTTTCTCTATTTTTCACTTTTGATTAAATCTATTTTAACATTAACTTTGTCTGAGATCATGATTACTATCCCTGCTTTTTTTTACATACCAAATTCTACTCCTGCCCTTTATTTTGTTTTCTTGTATATCTCTCAATTTTATAATGTTTCCTGAAGGCAACATATTGTTGAATTCAAATTTTTAATCTGCTATCCATTTCCATTTTATAGATAAATTCATCCCAATCACATTCTAAGCTGCAATTACTTGTGTATTTTTCTTCCTATTTTTCCTATCTATACTTCTCACCCCTTTTACCCTATCCCTCCTCACTCTTCTGCTTTACTTATACCTTCTACCTTGACCTCCTATTCCTTAACCTACTCACCCTTCTAAGAGTCTCCCCTTTATCTTCTCCCCCAAGCCTATCCCCTTGCCCTCATATTTCTTTCTGAATTTAGAAGACTTTTTTACCCTTCTAGATATATATGTTGTTCCCTCTTCAACCACATCCTTGATGATTGTAAGGTTCCAACACTACTTGCCTTCTCCCTACTAGCTTCTTCTGCATCAATTTTTCCTTTTATGCCTCATTTGTATGAGATAATTACTCCTTTTTATCTCTCCCTACATAATTTTATTTTTTAAGAATCACCCTATAATGCTCAGCTCAAACCATGCCTTTCTTTCAAACTACCCAAATAATAATGACAATCAAAAGAGTACTGATAATATTTTCACATATACAAAGTAAATAATTTGACCTTTTTGAGTCCCTTGTAATTGGTCTTCAGAGTTTGCCTTATATTTCTCCTGGATGTTGTATGTCAAATTTTCCCTTAAGTTCTGCTGTTTTTGTCACAAAACTTGAAAGTCTTTGGGTTCATTAAATGAACACTTTTTTCCATTTAGGATTATACTTAACTTTGCTGGCTAAATTACCCTTGGTCATAATCCCAGTTCTTTTGCTCTGTGGATATAGTATTCCAAGATCAAGCTACTAGATGTAATTGTCTTGTGTAATTCTTATTATATCTTCATCATATTTAAATTGCTTTTTCCCGCCTTGTTGCTTCCAGTACTTTCTCCTTAACCTAGGAGTTTTGAAACTTGGCTATGATATTTGTGTAAATTTTCCTCTGGGGAATCTCTTTCAGGTTGTGATCAGTGCATTTTTTTCTATTTCTACTTGGATGATTTCTTGCAATATTGTATCAAGATACTATGTTTTACATCGAAGTTTCAAGTTGTCTGACTATTTTTATGTCATTCTCCTTGATCTTTTCTCTACATTGGTTGTTTTTCTGATGAGATGTTTTAATTTCTCTTCAATTTTTTCATTCTTTTGATTTTGTTTTATAATTTCTTTGTGTATTATAATGTCATTAACTTCCCCTTGCCAAATTCTAGTTTTCAAGTAATTATTTTCTTCCTTAAGTTTTTGATTCTCTATTTACAGTTGGCTGACTTTCTTTTCATAATTTTCTTGATTTTCTTGGATTACTTTAATTTTTTTCCTAATTTTTCATCTATCTCTCTTATTTGAGTTTAAATGTTCTTTTCAAGTTCTTCCAAGAACTGTTCTTGTGCTTGGTATCATTTGACATTTCTTATTGAAAAAAGGAATGGCTTTTAAAGCTCCATTATCTTCCTCTGAATATGAACCCAAATTTTCTCTATCCCCATAATAACTATCTATGGCTGTTGGGTTCTTTCTCCTTTGCTTACTCATCATTTATTTATTTACTTATCTGTTTGTTTTACAGCTATTTGTGTAATCCAGTTGTAGTCCTGAGGTATGAGAAATGATGCTCCAAGTCTCAGGAGCTTCTTATTGTTATATTTCTGTCTTGGGGCCCAACCTTGGGCTCTCCTCTCCACTTCTAAGTCACAGGTTGGGGCCCCGGCCATACTGTCCTGTAAATGATCTGCAATCCCTCTGGTGGTTGCAAACTACAGCTGTCTTCTGTCTTGGAATTGAAACCAGGGACTTTACTCTCCTGCAAGTGCCCACAGTTAGCACCTACTGCTACCTGGTGTTTACTAACTCCTTCTCCTCTGCAGCCACAGCTTGGGACACCTCTTTTCAGTGCAGTTGTGCTTGGCGTCCCTTGACAGTAGAAGATCCTTCAATCCTCTCCTACTTAGTTGTCAGACCCCCACACTGTGAGATGAAAATTTCTAAAGCTGAGGCTACCACAACCCAGCTGCTCCCAGGTCTTGTTTGTTGTTTGTACTTCACTCAGGACAAATCTCTGCCCCTGGAGTTTGAGTCTTTCCTAGGGTCTTCTCAAATTGTCTTAGGAGGACAGCTGCTCTATCCCATCTTTATTCTGATGTTCTGGGGTGATGTTCTGCCTTTTTTTTGTGGAGGAAATTTGGAGAGCCAAAATTTTTCTGACCTACTCTGTAATCTTCCTGGAATCCTCTCTAAGATTTCTTTTTCAATGAACTCTACCTGCCATTTATTACTTTTTAAATTTTCATTCTCTCTGGACATATGTGCTGACACACCTAGAATACTCCCCTTCTCCACCCTGCCCCACTCCCCATGAAGTTTTGCAATAACATCATTAATATATTCTAACTAAAGTCTCACTTTAACATCCAGAAATACTGTTGCAACAGTGTCTTGGTCAGTTACTGAGAGCAGCTCAGATTTTCCCTACTTTTGTCCTTAACTTGCTGCCCTTACCCTAACCTTTCCCATACCCCAGTTTCTCTACTCAATTCAATCCCTGTTCCTACTTATTGGGTACTCTATAGAATCAGCATAATTCCAAGTAGCATTGACTTTGCAATCAGAGTAACTTGGTTTGAAGCCTGACTGCAACATGTCTAAGCTTTGTGACTTTGTTCAAAGGACTTTCACTCTCCAGATCTCAGTTTCTTCAGTTGTCAAATAAGGGGGTTGGATCAGGTGATATCTAAGGTTTTGAATAGTTCTTAGTTTCATAATCATCTTCTTTGAATTTGTTATTTCAATAAATATTCAATATGTAAGCCTTAAAAAATCCATAGATTTTCATTTTTCCATTTGCCAAATGTTGTTCCTTGCATAGATTTATTAATTTTACATTTTCTTTATTCATGCACCATTGTCCTCTGAATTTTTCCCTCTGCATAAAAAGTGATATAATTTATTTTTCCCTGGTGGTTCTAGAATTTTATCACCTTTAACTTATTTCCATTTTCTGCAGCCAAATAGCCTTAGTTGTTTTAGTTCCTTTCTAAAAGTCTATCAGTACATATTTTTCTTCAACCAGTAATAACTGAAGAATAAGTTAATCAGCAGAATAGTTTCTAAACATCCATTGAGTGTTTTGCATCCTCCTATATTCAATTAAACAATCAACAAGCTTTTAGGAAGCACCCACTATGTGCCAGGTGTTGGGCATACAGTTATATTTTTGAATGAAACAATAAATCTCCTCCTACATTGTCAGAGGTGACAGCATACACACATATAATTAACATATTTTTCTCTACTGTAAAACATCCCTCTCTCTTTCAATTTGTGTGTGTGTGTATTTTCCCCTACCCCTATTTGAGATGGGAAAACTCCCTCTACCAATGCAGATGAACACTTTTCCCTCCCTGAAATTTATATTTTAGAAAGCTGCCTGAGACAATGAGCAGTGAAGAGGCTTGTCCAGGGGCCACATAGATAGAATGTGTCAACAGGAGAAGCTGAACCAAGCTCTTATTTTCTCTGAGGAGAGCACTGGATCTATTTTATCATGCTTCCTTTCATACAAAATACAAATATGAAGGAAATACACATGCAAGGGATATGCTGGCAGCTTGGGGAGGGGAGAAGAGAAATGGATTGTGTGAAAAAGGCACTTGAGTTCAGCTAAGAAGGAAAATCGGAATTCTAAGATTTGGAAACGAAGGAAAATCATTCTAGGCATGGGAGATAGCTCACACACAGGTAACAGAGATAGAGTGTCATATGTGGAGAAGGGCAAGAAGGAAAGTTTGTCTGGACGACAGAATATGTGAAGGTGAGTGATGTAACCTGGAAATATATGTTTCCAAATTTTTCTCAAGTTTTATGATCCTAATTGTTTCACATTTTAAAACTTTTTTTCCATATGATTACTGCATTTTCACTTAATTGTTTAGACAGATAATATATTTTAGCTTAATCTCTTTTAGTTAATCTCTTGCTTTACATCTACTACCAATGTTTTCCATTTTTTCCTCCTCCCATTGACAATAAACTGAACACAAACTCCTTAGTGCAGTCTCAGCTAAATACTGGCCAGGAAGTCTTACTTTACAGTATTATTATTCTCTGCCTCTTCAGATTTAACCCTTTCATCCAATCTGCTTCTACAATATACTGTTCAATTATCCATGTCTGTACATCTTAGAAATAGTCTTCCTTTCACTCACATTGTATAGTTTTATTTTTCTATCTGTTACTTTGCTATTTTTGCTTTTTTATTCTAGTTGACATTGTGTAAGATATAAATTCATGTTTCAAATCTAATGTGTCTATTTTATTTCCATTAATGTATATAACTACTCTATATCTTATTCTGAAAATCCTTTTCTATTCTGATCCTGGCCATACCACTATTTGTGTTACCCTGGATAATTTATTTCTTCTCATGAAGTCTCAGTTTCTTCCACTTTAATGGGGGAATTGGAATAGAAACTCTCTAAAGGGCCCTTCCTACTTTAATATGATACTTTTCCTGGATGATGGCTTTTGTGACTAAATCTACAATATAATAAAACCATGATGAATGACACTTTGGAAGAAAGTACTACATTTAAATGGAGGTGAGTTTTGATTATCTAACATTCCAAACCCTCTAATCAGCACATGATGTTAACAAAGTATTTCATAAACATTGCTTTACTTGGCAAAGTAATGATAGATATAGGTACTTGCAGAATTTTGGAACTGGAACAGATCTTAGATATCATTAAGGCTCATTCCCTCATTTTATAAGGACATCTTAATATTTCCTTCAAACCTAAGTATAATAATTTCTATGTTAAAATTTTCTGGTCCTGCATACAGTGTATAACCCTGGAAGCCATATAGAAGAAGTTTTTTCAAAAGGAGAATGGAAAACATTTACCTCATGGTATTTCTGTCACTGTATTCCAGGACTAATGGATTTGAAAATTTAAACACACAAGTGCAGTGAAATAGCTTTTGGTATTATTTATGCTTGGTGTAGAGTTAGGAAGACCAGGGCTCAAATCTGACTTCAGACACTTAACTAACTGTGTGACCCTGGGCAAGTCACTTAACCCTGTTTACCTCAATTTCCTCATCTGGCAAATGAACTGGAGAAGGAAACTGCAAACCACTCCAGTATCCTTGTCAACAAAACCTCAAAAGGGGTCACAAAGGATACAAGTGAAATGATTGAACAACCACAATTTCTAGTAACCACAGGGCAAAAAGAATGACTGTAGTTGTGACAACACACATGTGTATAACTGTTCACATTTGTAAAAATAAAAATATGGTTGGGGATACGAATGAACAAAATTCCAATCATCACCCTTTGCATACTGGTTCCAGCAAGATGTTTCTTGGATTTGTTGTTGCAAAGAGAGTATTTAGTCTGAGTTCTTAATTTGTCTGGTGAAACCTATGGACCTCTTCTCAGAATAAAGGTGTGTATTTTTTAATTTTTTAAAACTTTTTTTGCTTTTTTGGAGGGGGGAAGGCAGGGCAATTGGGATTAAGTGACTTGCCCACAGTCACATGGCTAGTAAGTCTTAAATGTCTGAAACTAGATTTGAACTCAGGACCTCCTGACCTCAGGGCCTGTGCTCTATTCACTGTGCCATCTAGTCACCACAAGAATAAAGTTTTTAAATGCATAAAATAAAATATATGGCATCACAAAGGAATCCAGTTATATTGAAACATAGTTATCAAAAATTAAAGCAAACACCTATAGATCCTAAATGAAAAACTCCTGGGCTAATCCAATTTAAAGAAGAGGATGGGGGAGGGGGACTTCTTTTTACCTTATATGTCTTGACAAGGTCAAGATCTCAAAAGTGCCAAAAAAAAAGAGTAAATAAGTGATCATCAATAACAGTATAATGAACTTATTTTCATAATGAAAGGATCTGTAATTTTGTTTATGTTAGTACTTCCATTGACATTGAGCAACACCATGCTTTACTTTAGTAGATCTTCAAGACCTCAGTAGGTCTGCAAGAGCTGCTGTGGCCAAACTATTCATTACTTTGCTGCCAACCTGATGATAAGTCTCTCCAGATGCAGCTATGCTGAACCTCAGATGACATATATTCAGTCTATCACTGGGCTGGAACTTGAAGTCTTTCCAGCTTGGCCGGACCTGCCAGAGTTTGTAGTCTGCTGGCACAGCCTTTACCAACTTAGGGTCACCTCCACATCATCATGAGGCATGTGGATAGTACATTAGTGGAAGTTATAATAAATCTCATTTAATGTTGACCCAGTTATTTAAATCTCAAAATTCCCAAACAATGAAACAATTTGAACAGTTCCCTGAAATTGACTTCTCTTTGGCCAGACTTGTTAGGTCTTACTTAGAAATTTCCATTACTGAGAGCTTAATTCACTGTAATTGGATATTTTCATACACACATACACACATATGTATGCATATATGCATATATGTGTGGGTGTATATATATATATATTTTTTTCTAATTCATTCACAAAATCATAGAATATCTGAGTTGGAATGATCACAGAGGTTCAACCCATACCTAAATAAGGATTTATTCTATTTCATCTTTGACAAATTATCCTTTCCACCCTTTGACCTTATTTCTGCTTTCTGGGCCAAAATAGAAATATTCTAATCTATTCTATACATGATAGCCCTTCAAATGCTTGAAGATATCTATTGTATCTCCCCTAAGTCTTTTCTTCTCCAGTTCCTTCAACTTACTTTTGTATGGCAAGGTCTAGAGTCCTTTCATATTCCTAGTTATGCTCTTTTGGACCCACACCAATTTGGCAGCGTCCATCCTAAAAGCCAACACTCAAAAATGGAGGTAATATTCCATCATAGGTTCCCAAAGTGGGCTATACCACCCCCAGAGGGGCACTGGAATGATCAAGGGGGGTGGTAGTAGACTCTGGTGCAATTGGGGGGCATTAAATAAAAATAAAGGTTAACCTAACCTAACCCTAGGGGTGGTGTTGCTTAGTAAAGTTTTTTTTTTTAAAGGGAGTATTAGGTCAAATAATTTGGGAACCTCTGCATAAACTGATTTGACTTTTGCAGAGTACAATGTAATTATTATCTCACACATTGTGGACACCATACATCTTCTAATAGTCTAAAATTGTATTAGATTTTTTTTTGGCTGCCATTTTGGACTTCACTCATATTGAACTTTTAATTCACTAAAATACTTAGTCCTTTTCCATTACTGCTGCCTAGCCACTTTTTTCTCTACTCTGCTAAGTTCATCTCTCTTAAATTTCTTCAGATTTGTTCTATCATTCTAGCCATACTAGAACCCATTGGATCCTGACAGCATATTACCTATCCCCCAGAGTTCTTATGTAATTTGCAAATCTTATAAGTATATCATCCACAATTTTATCCAATTCATTGATTAAAACATTGAAAAATCCAGGGTCAAAGACAGATAACAGAGACCTCAGCTCAGGTAGACTTTGATACATTAGAGGTCTAGTCATCCAACAAGTGCTAAAAACACCTACTTGCTACTATCATCTCGAGGCATTATTTTGTTATCTTTCCTATAAAAATATCACGAGAGATTTTTGCCAAATGTCTGCTGAAATATAAGCATGAAAAGTCTAAGAATTATCCTGATCTCATAATCACACTAATTTTAAAAAATTAAAAAATAAAGAAAAGGATTTTTGGCATAGTCTATTCTCAGTGATGCTATCTTAGCTCTTTGTGATTATTGATTCTATTTCTGAATCAGTTCAACAAGTTGATTGAGTGATGATTTGTATAGGGTATATGAGAATCACCAGTGAGAAAACTTCCTCTACTAATATAGTTTGGAATGTCGTCTACAGTTTATATCCTTAGAGACTTGCCTGGTAAACTGAACAGTTAAGAGACTTGCCCAACATCACTTGAGATGCTAGAGCCAGTATATGTCAGCAATGAAAATTGATCCCACATTTTTTTTTACTGAAAAAACATTTATTGACAAAATCAAAATAATTCTCGCTCTCAATTTTTTGGTCCACTCATTTTTTCAGTCATGTCTGACTCTTTGTGAACCCACTTGAACTTTTCTTGGCAAAGATACTGGAATGGTCTGCATTTCCTTCTGCAGCTCATTTTACAGATGAGGATAACAGGGTTAAGTGACTTGTCTAGAATCACACAGCTAATAAGTGTCTGAAGTCAGATTTGAACTCAGGAAGGGGAGTCTTCCTGACTCCAGGCCTAGCACACTAACCACTGCGCCACCTAGCTGCTTTCCTCAAGGAATTTACCACCCTTTTAATAATTCATTGAAATTTTCCCCCTAGAAATTAAAGTCAATTTACTAGTCTAGAGTATAAAAATACATATTCTTCTACTCTTACCTCCCTCACCCCCCAATTTAGGGAAATTTTATTAATGAAAGTTATTTAATTATCATTGTCAAGTGCCAGATTTTACCAAACCTTATTAACTGAGGGATCAAGCAGTAGAAGTTGGCAGAGGGACATATTACAGACACAAACATGGAATAATAAAGACAATAATTTTTCCCCGATCCCCCACTCAATAACAATCTTCTCCTTTGTATCTTTACAGCAATTTGTTTTGAAATTCTCTTATGCAAAAAAAAAATATGTTCTATAACTGTTATCCTGGTGTCTTATTCCCTTCCTGGACTATAATTTTTGTTAAGGCAGGGACTAAGTTTTATTTATATTTTGTATCCTTCCTAGTGCCTAGTACAATGCTTTGTGCAAATTAGATGCCCAAGTTTGTTGCTGAGTGAATGAAATATATGATGTCTGTGACACTGGATAGAAATATGATAGACTAATAATGGAAACATACAGTGTTAATCTATAGCCAAGTATAATTTTTATAATTTAGGTAGATTGTTATATTCTGAGTCATGATTCATAACCTGCATTGTGCCTGACATTCTGTCTAAATAGAGTTCCCAGGTCTGATGTGACATGTGAATAGATGCCACTCTTGTGCCTCATTCCTACAAAGACTAGTCCCAGGTGTTGATGATTTAGATTGCAGAGTTGAGTGGCTTTCTCCATCCAGAAAGAGGAGGAAATGTAGAGCACAACATTTTAATTTTGGTCCATATTCTTAGAAGCACTTCCATTCCAAGTCCTTTCCGATTCCTTGCTGTGTAATTTTTTCACTTCCTGTGAATTACTCCTTCTAAGAGAAATTAGACTGGCAAACATGTAAGGGTCTAGTCTATACTTTTGTTACTTCAATTTTGTAAACTCTTTTTTCAAGAGCCCATTAACAGTTTCTGGAAGACTAATACGTATGAAATAATGCATGTGTGTGTGTGTGTGTGTGTGTGTGTTTGTGTGTGTGTAAAGCACTCATATGTCCTGACTGGTTTTGTGATCTGGCCTTATTGAATCATTTTATTTACCTATTCTTGAATCTGTTTTATCATGAGGCCACAGAACTAGCCTGGCAATATGGGTAGTGAAAGAAGACTGGATTTAAAGTTAAAGGAGTGGGATTTATATCCCAATTTTGCTACTTCCTATCCTTTCCTATCCCTGAAACTCAGTTTCTTTATCTGTAAAATGAATGTTTTGGACTGGGATATTTCTAATGACACTCTCAGGTCTAGACCTATGATCCCAAGCTCTTTAAAGCAAAAGACTCAGTCTCATATGTCATTTTTATCCACTACAGGACTTAGAATGGTGTCTTGCAAATAGAAAGTACTCAGTTTATCGATCATTCCAATAATCATGTGAAACATGTCTAACGTTAATTGCTGTATATATTTTCACATACTTTAGTCATTACTGCTGTCATTAACCCAAAAAGAAGATGCCCTCGAATTTGAGATGCCACTTCCTAATGGTGCCTTAACTTGTTTAGAATATGCTTACCTGAAACATAATTGTAAATTATTAAATAGTTTCTGAGCAGTCAAAATAGATGCCACAGATTCTGCATCAAAGCTCATGGAATTAGTTTGCATAAAAGGTTGTTACTCAGAGTCTATTTACTCTGCAATTTTATAAACCAGTTCTATGTAGATGATAAGAAGTAGAAGTCTGACAGCAAAGGAATAATAAAAAGCAGCCACAAGAAATTAAAAAAAACTCATTTAATGTAGAGGCAAGCATACATGTCTACATAGAGATGCAATGTGGTCTAGTGAGAACAGTGTTGAATCTGTAGTCATAGGATTATAAATCTAGAGCTTGAAGGGGTCTCAAAGGCCTTTTAATATAACCTCATTTTAGAGATGAGGACACTGAGCCTAATGGAGTTTAAGTGATTTGCTCCCATTCACTTAGGTAATTAGCATCAGAAATGAGACTTGAACCAAGGTCCTTCTACTTTATTCTCTTTCCACTATGTTGTTCACCCTTCATTTTCAAAGTGGACCAGTGACATCATGGGGTGATACCTTTATTCATGTGTGAATTGGAGTTATGTAAAGCTGAGTTACAGAAAGTTCTCAGTGTCACTCTGTCTTCCAGAGTTGTTGAAATACAGTGGCAAGGCAAAAATCAGGGCGATTAGGAATGACCTGGGATTCAGGAAATGATGTTGGGGTCTTCTATGTCTGACCAAACTCTTTCTACTGTGTTATGTAGCTGTAGGCAGATGAGTAGATTTTCTATCCTAGCTCTTCTAGCTACTACTAACTGTCAAGATCCTAGGATCATAGATTTAGAATTGTAAGGGAACTGAGAGAACATCTGGTCTTTCATTTGAAATAAAGAAATGAGATGAAACTGAGTTCAAGAGGAGTTAAAATACTTATCCAAGGTCATACAATTCTGAGCGACACAGGAAATATTTGAAGCCAGATCCTCTGATTCCATCTACCACACTTTCTCAAGGAGCACTGAATTATTTTACCTGTAAAATGAAAGGGTTCAATTAGGTAGTCTTTAACATCCCTTTTAGATCTAAATCTATGATCTGAAGACCCATGACTAGCTCTCAACTTATCTCCTCATTGACCTACTTGAAAACTTCTAACTGTTTAGAGCACAGGGTTCCCTTTCTCACATCACAAAATTCCACTGACTCCCACATGATAATGGTTATAATATTAGTACCTACTGATTGATAAACTTATAGTGACAGAAATCCATTATAAAGATATGCTTTCAAGTGGATGGGATGTCTACATATATTTTAAATGTCTACAGGAATGTCTACATATATTTTAGAAAATATTAAACTATGGCTCTGACATTTATTTAGTTTATTGGAAGCTAGTTTATGGCTATTAATATAAAGTCATGAACTCACTGAAAAAATTCTGAGGCTATTCCAGGGACCCATGACCCATAGAACCCATAAGTTAGGAACCACTGGCTATTATGGTCTCCAAAAAGATGATTTTTTTTTACAAGGAAAATGTGTTACTGTTGAGTTACTACATTAATGCTCATTGAGTCCATTATAGATTACTTACTCAGACACTTAGAAAGATATGTGATCTGACAAGATTGCATGCATTGTAGCACTTCTGTGCCTTCTCATCTATGTCCTTCTTCAATTCTTCATACTGTTAGAGTCTGATAATGATGGCAAAAGGAGCTCAACTATATGGGAAGCTAATTAACCTCTGGACTATTTAGGATCTGTGAAGATATTGATGCTATATGTTCCACCAGCAGACATTTTAGCAAAGCATTGGGCACAATTCTTTTAGATGAAGTAGAGAGATTTGGAGATGATAATACCACTTAGGTGGATTTAGAACTGGTTAAATAACCATATCCAAAGAGTAATCATCAAACAATAAGCATTTTAAAATCAATAAATATTTATTAAATTGTGACTCTGCATATTATGCTAAGCACATGGGATACAAAGACAAAAGTAAAACAGTTTCAGACCTCAAGGATTTACAACTGAATGAATAAGGAAATGGGTACAATACATCAAAAGTAGATATAAGGTCTCTTTTTAGGACAAAAGATTAGAAATTGGGAGTACCAATCATTAATGGATCAAAGTCAACTTAGAAGGTAATCTCTATTTGAATGCCCTAGGTATCTATGGAGTTTCCTTGGCCTTGTTCCTGTTCTGCCTTCTAGAAGCTCCCAAACAGCCTGTTGTGCATATATAGGGAATAAAATTCAATTTATTCAGCCCTAATAGAAGCTGTCATCCATCATGTTATTTATTCTACCCAACTTCAGGTCATTTATATATTTTATAACCATATGACCTCTCTCTTCTAAGTCATTGATGAAAATGCTGCTAGCATGTCTATACAGATCCTAATAGAATTGTGTCAATGTTCCTGTGTCAAAGTTCTTGTGATATTTAAAGTTGGATAATGTAGTGGGAGAGAAGCTAGGTGGTATAGTGGATAGAGTGCTGGGTCTTTCATCTTCCTGAGTTTAAATCTGATCACAAACACTTACTAGCCATTCGGTCATTTAACTTCTGCCTCAATTTCCTTATCTAAAAACTGAGGTAGAGGATGAAATGGCATTAAATCCCAAATGAGGTAATGGACTTGAACCTGATTGAGAAATGACAACACATATATGATGTGGAAAGATGGATTTGGAGTCAGGGGCCTTAGTTTTGAATCCTGACTCTGCTACTTTTATAACAAAGATGCCCACTTTACTGATGTTTTTCACGTGGGTCTGTGTAAGTTTACGCAAGCCTTTTATTGTCTCTTTACCTATTTCTTCATTTGTAAAAGAGGGAGTTGGAGTAGATGATCTCTAAGCTTCTTTTCAGATCTATTGTTCAACCAGTCTCTGAATCTTATGAACTATGAGTTATACCAATTTGATTGCTTTTCCACGTTTCTTTTGTTCTGAAACATGTGTGCTTCAGCTTTCCATTGCAAAGTCCTCTTCACTATCAGAAAAGTCTAAAAAGTAAATTCAGTATTTAAACTTTTTGTATTATCCTTCATCTTTGTTTATTTTTAAGAGTTCTTTTCTTTCCTTGTGATTTTGTGATTCTTATTGTTGTGCTTGCCCAAGATTCTAAGTTACAGATTTGCCCATTTATACCAATATCTAAAGTTTCATGCTCTGGGATTCCCCACACTGATGAAATCAGAGGTCTGAACAAAACAACAACAAAAAAAAAACAATACCTTTCTATGTAGCTTAACTAATATCCTTGTTGGTGTCATTTACTTTCCAGCATGTTCTTTTTCATTTTCTTTATGACATCAATAAGCCATCAATTTACAAAAGTACTTGAATTTTTATATTGTACATTTTTTTCTGACAGAAATTTTGATTATTGTAAACTCCCAGAGATCAAGGAACAGGAATATTTCTGTTTTGATTTAATACAGTGAGAATCACAGGGCCAAACATAGGTGGCTGCCAATTCAGTTCTATTCAACAAATACTTATAAAGTGCCTGTTATGTGACTGACACTATGCTAAATTTTAAAAAATAAAGGAAAGTAATTCAATGAATAAATTAGATACAGACAAGTATGGATAGATAGATGACAAACAGACAGCTGGATAGGTAGATAAATAGCCAGACATTTAGATAGATCTATGGATAGTGTTACGGTAGAATTTCAGGTAAATTGAGAGATAGAGTTCTGAGCATGATCAATTTATTAGTTAGGCCAGTAATGATGAACTTGGGTTAATGGCCTTTCTTGATGACCAAAGACCTTTAGTGAGCCCTGACAAGGTCAAGTGATGACAGCAAAATTTGGAGTAAGGTAGGTATTTCAGAACTGAGCTTACTTCATTTGGACCTCCCCTTCTGAAACCCCCTTAAGCACAGCCAAAGTATGTGATTCAAGCAACTGCGCAAAGGATCTCAGGTGATGGGAGTTAGGTTAATCAAGTTTTCCTGGAAAATGGGTGATGGGTGGGGTTACAAAGGTGGAGGTCATTACAAGACAAAAGTTTGACCTTTAGATAAGTTTCTCCAGGATGTGGGTAATGGGTGATGTTTACAAGGAGAAGAAACTGTGAAAAGTAATGTTAAATCTAGCTTGATTAAGTCTTGGCAAAATAGAATTAATATAAAATTTCAATTTTACAGTAGATAGGTAGAGGTAGACAAACAGGGAATTACATTCCAGGCACTGTGCTGAGCACTGGGGAAGAAAATAAGAGCAAGCAATACTGTCCTTCCTCTCAAGGAGCTTATATTTTGATAAGGAAGCCTTACATAAATGGGAGTTGGAAGAAGCATCTTGGCATGGTGTAAATATGGCTGGAAACTTGTGTGGAGCATTAGTAGGTGAAAGATCACTCATCAAAGCTGGGGGACCCAGGAACAGAATCCAAGGTTGCAAAAGGGAGAGATAAATATGGTGGCTGGAGTGAATTCTTCATGAGGAAATGTCTAAAAAGTGACATATTGGGGTTACAAATACAAAAGTAAAATAATTCCTCAAGGAGGATATGTTCCCGGGGGGGAGAATATAAGTATGCAAACATATATATATATATATGTATATATATATATAATTAAGTAAATGCAAAGAATATACAAAGAAACATAACATTATTTCATGCCAATTGGATCAGAACAATATTGGAATTTGAGGGCCCGTTAGTGGGATGACCACTTGTTGGGTATATCTTAGTGGGGATTCATTGTATGTATGAATTAGATTATATGGCCACTGGGGTCACTTCTAACTCTCAAATCCTGTTACCTGGAAGATTTCACTCCTTACAGTAATGACATTTTTTTTTAAATAAAGCAATTGGGGTTAAGTAACTTGCTCAAGGTTACACAGCCAGTTTTTTTTTGTGTGAGTGTTAAGCATCTGAGGCCAGAAATGATCCCAGGTCCTCCTGCTCTTACTCACTGCGCCACCGAGCCGCCCCCAGTAATAACATTTTTTTATGTTCATCAGACCTATTTCTAGGTTTCAGATAGGACCCTGTCACATAAATAATTCCTAATTGCAGAAAACATTAGATCAGGATAGCTTACAATATAAACATATCTATAGGTTGTGATTGGAAGTACTCATGAAATAACACACACCCTGGTAGAGGTTTTCTATCTTGCCTCCTTACACTTTAAACTTTAAGAGAGCAGGGAATATTTCTAGTGTGGTGGTGGTGTTTGTCCTTCATTTTCAAAGAGTACCAAAATGATATCACTATGCTAGAGTCAAGTTTCAGTGTGTCCAAATGTGGCTAATCAGACTAATATGAGCTTGGAATGCTCTACCACAGGTCGGGCACAAATAGTACCTGTGAACATTTGGGGTGGATTCTCTAAGTTTGTGCATCTTGAATTTCTCTTGAGCTGTTTCAGTTCTGCTTTGTTCATAGAGCACAGCACCTTCTCTGATGTGGGCATGCTGAACTGAGCAGTCCTATGCCAGTGTCTCCATGTCACACACTCAATTAAAAAGTTCTTATGAGAGATCTTGAGAGTGTCCTTCTATCACTTCTTCTGACCACCATGTGAACTCTTGCCCTGTGTGAGTTCTCCACAAAATAGTCTTTTTGGCAAGTGTACATTTTGCATTCAGACAATTTGACCAGCCCATCAAAGTTGTGCTCTCTGTGAGGCAGAGTTTGAATGCTGGGCCTTTTAGTTCAAGAAAGGACCTCAGTGTGTGGTATCTTATCCCAGCTAGAAACAGCAACAGCAACGGTCATTTCCATTGTACATAGTTTGCATACAGGTCACCAGTGTGGTGATAATTAATTAATCTTTTTCCTAATGTTACTATCAATCTATATTTTACCTGCATAATATATAGATAGAAATATTATCCTTTACCTTAGAGCCAATTTCATAGGATTGTTGTGAGGATCAAATGATATCCTTAAAATGCTCTGTAAATGTGACATATTATTACTATTACTTATGGCCTTTCTGCAACTACTCCATTTCATTATTCTAGGCAAAATTTAACCTAAATTTTTACCTTTCCTTTTAAGCTTCACTAATTAATTCAGACTCCAACTTACCCTATGCATAGTTTCCTCTCTTCTTTCCAATATTTTTATGTTTCACCCCTCTGTTTTAAAATTTATTTGTCCTGTATTGTCATCACCTCAATCTATAACAATTAGTTCAAAGACAATATGGTAAGGACCTGTGGTCAATGTTGTAATTTCCTATACCTTATAGTCTTAGAAAGTTGTCCAAATCTCAGAGAATTTAGGTGAGTTTTCCATGTTCATATATCTAGGAAATGTTAGAAGCAAGATATGAACCCAGGGTTTTCTGACTCAAAGTCCAATCCTATGAAGTTAATCTTATATGATATTCTTTTAAGAACAAGTTTTACTGATAGATTTTTTAAAATATCATAGGCATTTGTGCATAATCTCCTCTCTTCTTTCTCCTTCAAATGAAGCTACCCTTATAATGAAGGGAAAAAAAGTCAAGTAAAACATTGTCCATATGGCATGACATCCTTGATGAAACTATATTTGCTTCTTTTTGTAAGGACCACAGAATATAACTAATAATGTGCTTTAAATTTTGCTAAAAATAGAAGTCATGATGACTAGTATATAGCTTGAATTATACATCTTTTCTTACTTAAAAATTGGGACATTTGCTTATATTCATTTTCTGCTGGCATCTCTCCCATTCTGCACAATTTTTCAAGGCTCATTGGCAGCAGCAACTCAGTAATCACATTGGCTAGTTCTTTCCTTGGAATGTTGCCATTCAGGTCCTGGTGACTACCTCACTGAGGACATCCAGTTTTTCTCTCTGGCATTTCTTCACTTATCTTGCATTTCAACCCCTCTCCCCCATTCTAGCTAGGTTCTTTATTTTTTCCTGTTTTCTTCTGCCTATATTCCCTAGGTCTTCCTATTTTTTTTTTTTTTTGCTCTATCACTTTCAATCCTCCCTACATTTGTCTTATATACTTTCTAATATGAAGACTGCTTCATGGAAAACTTCCAATATGATTAGTTCTACTATCTGTTTTTTCTTATTTCCACCTATCATAGACATTCTTAAGACCCTTCTTTTATCTTTACCGTTCAGCAAAAATTTCAGTTCATTTTGTCTTTTAATGTTCCTGATACTGACAGGATTATGCTATTTTTTTGTATTCACTCATAGTTACCTCTGTTTTTAGCTTCTTTGTGTAATTTAGTTCCATTTATATCAACTTCACACTTTTTAGACAACTCCCTCTTTTCATTATTATCATCATTAAAATTATTTGTATTTATCTTGCAAGAATATCATTCTTGAAAGTTTCTCATCACTCTTGGGTGGATTTCTCTGTTAAATTTTAGTCTTTGGGATACAACCCACCTTGCATTTGAATTCTTTGAAATCAGTTCTCACAAAGTTCAGGGGATACATCAGATTACCTCCAGAGTTTTCCCTTCATCACCTCATCTCTCCTATGGCCTGTTTCCTTCCTTCCCAGGTTCTCATATTTCTATTTTGGCATCTAGTTGCTCCTTATTCATCAGAAACAATACCTGAGTAGATCTTTGCCCCCATGGCTTCCTTATTCTTCTACAGAATGACATTTCCAATTAATACAATTTTCTTTTTTTGAAGAAGAGAAGACATGGATGAGGGGGTAAAGTTAGAAAAATCATAACCATTCTGCTGTTTAAACACAGCTGATGTGGAAAAGGGAGTAGGTTTATTGAATTTTGAGCTAAAAGAGATAATACACTAAACTTTACAAATGAACTAATAAAATCATATAATCTTAGGGTTTTAGTGTACCTTACAGATTGACTACCCCTACCTATTACTACCCATTATTTGAATTCTCTACAACATCCCTCATAGATAGTAAATCATCTTCCACTTGTACAAGTGGCAGAGAGTTTTTCTGTCTAACAATGAAAACTTCCCATTTGATTTCTAATTGTTAGAAAGTTTCTTCTTCTAAAAATTGCCTCACAATAAACCAGTCATTCTTTCTAGTTCTGACCTATAGAGTTTCATAGACTAAATCTAGTCTCTCCCAGATAAGAGCCCTTCAGTAATTTGAAGTGAGCATGGTTCAGTGGATGGCTGGACTTGGGGTCATAAAGACCCATGTTTGTAGCTTGTTTTCAATAATGATGATCTATGTGATAATTGATAAGTCCTTTAACCTCCCTGGGTCTTACTTCCTCATATGAAAAATGAGATTAGTAATATCTGTCATATCTATTTCATTCAATTGCTGTGAAGTTCAAATGAGATACATAATACATGTGAAGTGCTTTGCAAATATTAAACTGATATATATATATATATATATGTATTGAACTTGCCTTTTAGATTTTATGTATGCCTTTCAGATTTATATATGCCTTCTAGATTGATGCCCTTAGCATTCCAATGGTGGCCATTTCAGACCAAGTAGGATGAGATTTTGGGGGCAGAAGGTCTTTGGGATTATTAAATCTTACCACAGAAAAGACTGTTTACTCAACCCATGCTGGCCTTTTAAAAAGAAGAAAATTAATCTACTTGGTGTGCATTAGTACTTGGAGTGAGGAGAACCTAGAACATAAAGGCCAATGTACTTTACTATTTGAATTAAACTTCATTTCATAGGTATTAAGATGACATTGCCCTGTTAGCACAATATGGTTTTCATTCCTAAATTTAATTTTTTGAGTTTTGGTATTCAATTATCACTGTTCTAGGATGACCTTGGAAAAACAGAGAACAGGATGGTTCTTCGCAGCAGGGGATCTCTTTGTCACTGCTCTGGGACGAGTTGTTCTTTAAGACAGATCATAAGTACTTGAGCTCCTTGGAGGAAAGGTGCTGCCAGCATAAGAACAAAGAAGACTAAGGCTCCACTTTATCAAGTGACTAACATTTCCTCGATTAAGGATTCTGGTGCCCTCTGCTGCCTAAATTTTTCTTTTATTCTTTGTACTGATGGTGAGACAAATAAAAGGGTTGCTACCTTTCAGCACTTAACAACAGTGTTTTCCCCCCTTTATAAGCACAAAATATTAATGCTGTTACTTACTCTTTTTTTCTTTCGTGTTTTTATTAAAGCCCTGCATTTTACTAGCTGAAGGCTAATAAAATTAAAGCTGAGCTCTTTTCAAATGCTTTCACAACTGTTCCACATTTCATGGAAAGCTAATGTCTTCATGAAACAAAGCTAAATTGATTATTTTTTTAAAATTATGTAATATTTCAGAAAATTTTATTTTTACTCAGAACATAAGCAGTTGAAAATATTGCTTTACCTGTAAATGGAAATATTTAAATAAGCAGGTTTGTTTCTTTTCTTTTGAGTTTTAACTTATACAGTGTGAGTTAACATTGCAATGGAAAGTCATAGAGTTGGAGTCAGGAGAGAGCTGGGTTCAAGTCTTACTTTTAAAACATTACTTGGGTGACTACAAGCAAGTTACATAACCTCAATAAGTTGTATTTTCCTCATATATCAAATAATAATATTAATAATAATTATAATACTTCTTTCACAGTCATGACAATTGCATGATATTACATAAATGCTTCACTAACAAAGTACTATGTCATTAGCAGCTTTTATTGTTTGTATAAATCCTTGATATTCATGAATTTAAAAAAAATTATCCTTGAAGGTCCTTGGTATGAATTAATATGAAGGTTATTTCAAGGAACTGGGGACACTCAATCCAGAAAAGAGACAGTTCAAGGCATCAGGAAGATGATAACTTTAAGAATTTGAAGTTTTGGTATGGAGAAGAAGAAAAAGATTTTCTTCCTGTCCCAAAGGTTAGAACCAGGAAAAATGGGAGGAAATTGCAAAAAGACAAATTTAGATTTGGTATGAGAAAAGCTTCCTATCAGTTAAAGTTAACTAAAAGTAAACTGCTTCAGGACATGTAGATTCCTCCTCAATAGAGGTCTTCCAACAAAAGTTGAATGAGCACTTCTTGGGTTTGTTTTAGAGGGGATTTTGTTGTTGAGGCAAAGATTGGATTTTGTGAGTTTTGAGATTTTCTTTTAGCAACGAGATTCTGTGATTCTATGTCTCCTGTCTTTTAATTACTTTCCATTTATCTCGTACATACCTTATTTGTACATAGTTTTTCCCTTGTTATCTCTGCTACTAGATTATAAGGTTTTTGAGGGCAAGGACTGTTTTTTGCTTTCCTTTGTATTCTCAGCACTTAGAACAGTGCCTAGCATATGGTGTTACTGAGTTCTTACAATTGTGTCCAACTCTTTATGAACCCATTTGGAGTTTTCTTGGCAAAGATACTGGAGCAGTTTGCCATTTCCTTCTCCAGCTCATTTTACAGTTGAGGAGACTGAGGCAAAGAGAGTTAAGTAACTTGCCCAAGGTCACACAGCTAGTAAGTGTCTGAGGCCAGATCTGAACTTAGGACTTCAGACCTGACACTTTATCTGCTATGCCACTTAGCTGCCCTACCTGACACATAGTGAATCCTTAAAAAGGTTTATGGACTGATTGTGATTTTTTTCTCAAATGTAAAAGTGAAGTCCTAGATTTGAATCTTGACTTTGATACTTAGCATCTGTGTTAACTTGAGCAAGGCACTTCTACTTTTCAGAACCTTAGTTTACTTCTATGTAAAATGAAAGTTTATATTAGATGATGAAAAGGTCTCTTCTTGCTATAATATTCAATTTTGTAAAGCTCTCACTGCCACAGTTGCTAATTCTTATATTTTAACATTTAATTGATCACAAAATATGGGCCATCTACCTCTCTTGTATAATTAAATCCATATTCAGAGTTGTGAGGTGGTGACTTTTTCAAAATTTCTTATATATCCTGCTGTTCTTGTGTGGACTACTTAGTTCCCTTGATTAAAATACAGCATCAATAAGTCATGGGTAGAAAGTTCAGTAAGTGAATAAGCTAGTTAATTTCTTATAGAAAACCTCTCTTCTGAGATGATAGACACTGGGGACTATCAGCTTCCTCCTACTGGACACTGTACCTGCCTTAATATAACCTAAGTTTGCATTGTTTTTTTTTGTTGTTGCTGAATCACCTGCAGTCTACTAACCCCATAGTGATTAATGTCTTACCCTACCTCCCTGTCTCGTACTCTCAAAGTTGATTTTTTTTAACCCGAGTCAACATTTATTCAATTTTGTCCTATTGAATTTGGCCCAATGTTCTAATTTGTGAATATCTTTTTGGATTCTGACTGCCATCCAAGATGTGAGCTTTATTTCCTAGCTCTGTGTCATTTGTACATTTGATAAGCATGCGATCTATGCTTTTATCCCAGTCATTAATAAAACGACTGGCAGCCCATCCATAACATTATCTTACTCTTCAGAGAATTCACCATCTGATTGTTACAAATCACCAAATGACAAATCTGTTGCTGAATTCAGCCATAGTTGAAAACAGCAATATGAATAGAAAAATTAAAAAAAAATTCCTCAAAACTCAATCCTCTGCAAAAGCTAAATTATGAATTCATGATAGAGCAGACCTAAAAATGTAGCAAATTCACAGATATATTGTCTTGCATTACTAAAAAAACATAGACAACTTTTGATTTTTTAAATAGGTGCATTTTGTTTTTAGTACTGTTTCCCCCCCATCTTTTTAGGGGATACTCTTCTTTTTGATATCCCAGCTCCCAAATTCCCAGCACTATCCCTTACTTGTTCCCGCCATACCGCCTCACCAAGATTTTCCCTCCCCAGACTGTATCCTATGCTCCCAGATTTTCATTTTTCACATTTTCCTCCATTCAACAACAACAACAAAAAACTCAACCAAACAAAAAACCTCAATTCTCTTGGGTTGAGTTCCTTAAAGACACTAATCTGATATCTATGATGATAAATTAGTTCTGTCATGAATAGCTGATAGTGGTATAAGCTAACATGTTGTCATTTTGATAGGCACATGCTTTAAATAAAAAAGAACGGTGGGATATTGAGGCACAAATATAGACTGGTAGGTCAAATAGTTTGGGCTGTAGGGTCAATTTGTATCTCTCAAATTATACTTCATAGGCAGTTCTGTTATTAAATGTGTAACCTTGGCCAAGTCACTTTTCTTTTCTAGCCTCTGGTTTCTTCATATGTATAATGAAGGACTTGGACTAGAATCTAGAATCAAGCTCCTTAATAAAAGGATTTGTTCTGTAAAACTTGGACTCAGTCAAAAGGCCACACTCAAGGACCTAGAAGGCCACATGTGACCTCAAGGCCACAGGTTCCACACCCCCGGACTAGATCATCATTATTTTACATTGAACTCTGAAATTCTGTAATTCTACAAGAGGGCTATCTAGATGTTTGGCCCTGATGTTAATGAAGGGGGCATTAAACCAAGATCATTGAAAATAAGAATTGATATATAGAGTGGTTAGAGGCAGGCTTTGAAGTGGCACTAACTGGGACACCTAGGCCAAGTTTGGAGCACCTTAAGCAGAAATGAGAAAAATGGCCCCAGGACCCATCGTCATAATAATAGCTAATATTTATTTAATATTTTAAGGTTTTCAAAGCACCCTGCAAATATTATCTTACTTGGTCCTCACAATGTCCTTGGAAGATAGGTGGTATTCTTATTTTAATTTTATAGATAATGAAACTGAGGCAGAGAGAGTCAAATAACTAATAAGTGGTGGAGGTCAGATATAGTCTTTCTGATTCCAGTTCCAGAACTCTTTCTGCTCTCTCCATTGCAACACCTAGTTGCCTAATGATTATGTATCAGGGTGAGTATTCCTATGACTTAGAAAGAGTATTTCAGTAAATCAGCCTACGTAAAACTGCTTCATTAAGAGTAGTAGCTGACTCTTTAAATCAAGAGGTTGAAAGAGGAAGACATCAGAGTGGAAAGGGCATTGGATTCTGAATTAGAATACCTGGGTTCAACTTACCTTGAACCAATCACTGAATTTATTTGGATTCTCCCTTTCTCCCCCCATCTTGTTTTGTAAAATAGGAATAATGGTTTTTGTATGTCCTAACCTCAGCGAATCTTTAAAGCTGAAAGGTATAGTAGAGTTCATCTAGTTGAACTTGTTCATATTACAAATGATGCCTTGAGTGTTGAAATGATTTGCCTGGTAACACAGGCAATAAGTGTCAGAGTTGGATTAAAACATAGTCCTTGCCCTCAGTTTATGAGAATCTTTGTGAGGAAAGCACTTTGTAAAACTCAGAGAACTATATAAATGTGGGTTATTTTTTTTGGTCCACAGTGACATTAGAATAAATACAGACATTTGACTCTAAGTGGAAAGTGTTCATCAAAGTCCTTGTTACAGGAATTTTTGATGTCCCTTTATTATTTGGGACTCAGGGCCATTCCTCCTGCAATTTTTGCTTACTAAAAGCCCATTTTAATATTAACCTCATCTCAACAAAAGCTGTCCCAGGGGATGTGAAAATTTGCTCCAGAGCTTTAAATATTCCTTGGATAAGAAACCAAAGGAAGAATCTAAACTGTCTTTGACTCCTTGTTGAAATGTAAATCCTCCTCCTCAGTCTGTTTGTTAATGCTCTAAATGTAGTTCAATCTGTAATCTGATTTAGTTTACCTATAGAATTTATTTGCTGAGGCTTGTTTCTTTAGGGAATATATGAGATTATGACTCTATTTAACTGTTTGTTTAGCTTTTATGACATCAAAAGAAGAATGGGATTTTGGATCTATAGTCCCTTTAATTTTTATGGCCTGAGGAATGTACAAGATTGATGTGATTTTGCCTATAAGAGGACTTGTGAGACTCCTAGTTAAGGTTTAGATTTTCTCTGAGGCATGCGTCTATGCTTGAGCATAAAATAAAACCTAGATTTTTTTCCTTTATAATTTCTGCATTGTGGTAAATATATGTTTGGCAGCAGTTACCCAACACAAGTGAGATGTGGATGGACCTGTTTTATTAAACAGGTAGAGAAAAGAGGCTATAAGACCAAAAAGAAACCAGGGTTAGGTTGGAGATCTCTCTCTCTCTCTCTGTCTCTCTCTCTGTCACTCTCCTGTCTTCTATATAGATGAATCTCAAATATAGTCACATATTTGAGATTCATCTATATATATTTATATAAATATAAATAAATATTTATTTATATTTGAGATTCATAGTAATAATAGAATATATCAGAGTGGAGGAAGCTAGTAAGGGCAATAGTATCAAGAGAAAAAAGAAGAACTAAGACAAATCCTTGGTGGATTCCCATAGTTAAAGACATACCAGATAAATACCAGACAAAAACCAGATAAATATCAGACAAAAATTATATTTATTTGTATATTAATACTAAGAAAACATAATTTTGAGCAAGATAAGAATCTCATACATACCCTGACAGTGATAGGTGCCATGTTTCACTTTAAATTAATCTATGATCAATTATCATGTGACAATCAAGAAGGGTCCAACTACACTTCAGAGGAACATCTCATTTCTCTTTGCTTAGATCCTCTAATCATGAAATCAATTGATAAGCATTTATTAAGTTCCTATGAAGACAAGGCATTATTAAACATCTGGGAAAATATTATGGATGACCTTATGATGAAAGACTTTCATTAATGTCCATCAGTCAGGTATTAATCCCAAACAGGCAGAAATCTTCCCCAGAAAATCATTCAGCAAAAGTTATGCCACTTAAAAACCCTAAATTAAATTGGGACCCAATCTAAGGTCATTCCAGTGCAGCAGGCAAGATGAGGAGACTAGCTTAGAAAAATGTTAGAGGTGCAACCTATCTGTGGGTCAAATTCAAGGTCAGAAAGTTAAATACAGACAAAAATTGCAGGGGCAGAATTTAGGTCAGGAATTTTTAACCTGGGATCTGTAAACTTTTTTAAAATATAATTTAAAAAATACAGTTTAAATAAAAATTTAAATAACTGCCTTCCAATATCATTCATTTTCTTAGTAATCCTGTGTATTTAATTTTATGTATTGAAAGACATTTTGAGTGGGGGTCCATAAACTTCACCAGATTTCCAATATGGTCCATAACCTGCAAAATGTTAAAAAGCCCTGATCTAGATGAAAATACCTCAGAAGATACATTTTGACTTAGCAGCTGTTTGAGAGCTGCCTTCATATTGGGACATCCTGACCTTTCTCTATTACTCCTTGATGAATGGCAGCTGTTGCTCTGGCTCTTAACAAAAATCTTTATTATCTTCTTGCTCACACTTTTTTTTTAAAGTCTGGGTGTTTTTAGTTTCTAAAAGAGTTAGGTAGACCTTAGAATTAAGCCTTAAGAAATAACTTTAACTATCTACCTTCTTACCTCCTTGAATTATTTATTTCCTTGGAATTAAACCTAAAGAAATTACTCTACCTCCTTGAATTTATTAGGCAGGTTTAGATTTAATTATCCTTGTTTTTCAAATGAGGCAACTGAGTCTGTTAGAGAGTTGGCATTACTACATAACAAAAGCTATGTCAACCTGAAAATTATAGAATTTTGAGGAATTAGATCACGTAAAAAGTAATTAATTCTTTGTCAATTCTGTAATTCAAAAATTAAATATATCCAATTTTCATTGTAAGGTGGGATTAATTAATCAAACAGAGATATGAACTAAATGTGAAGGCCTAGGCATCTCTATTGAATGAATCAATCAAAGGCATTTTAGCTAAGTGGGACAGGAAATGTGTTGAGATTGGCTTTAGAAACTCAGTTATGTCCTGTGGGTCTTCTATAAAATGACAAACCTGTTCTAAACCCAAGCATTTTGTGTGTCTGGTAGCTTAGAGCAGATAACAGTTCCAGCCAAGCCCCTGAGATAGATTTCCTTGGGATATGAGAAAGAATACAGTCTCTGTCTCCTCTCCCAACTCTGACCCCTTGTAGACTTGTGTTGAAAAGTCAGTGGATTTGAACTTCTCATTGGCATTCTCAAAGTGTGCCAGGAACACCAGTGACTGGCAGCCTTGTTTGCACTTGGAGAACTATATATACTGAGGAAAGACAGTTTCAGGATAAGATAAGAAGTCCAACAGAAAGCTATACCTAATCTAAGGGGAATATCATGAAAGCCCTACAAAGGATTTCTAGGAAGTGAGTTGTTTCTTTACCACATGCACTCTCTAATCTTGAGCCTACTTTGCCTTCATCTCTGTATGTATTGGTGGAAGAGAGGGCCACAGACTTTTGGGGAAAATGTTTTGTAGCAGTTATTCTTACTATAAAACCCTAGCAAAATACCTGTCACTAGAGATAAATAATTCTGGCTGGCTAATTGATATTCACTGATAATCATGGGGGAAAACACACTGATGGGTGTTTCTTACATTATTACTAGAAAACGACCCCAGGGACCCATAGAATGCTGAAGGGAACTGTAGTGGGCACCTTGTGGGATACTTAATCTTTTTTTAAACCTTTTAAAATTAGGTTTATGGCCCTTCCACTCTATCAAAATGGTTTTTCTAAGATTAATCACATAATTACCATTTCAGTGGCACTTTTTCAGTACTTATTATCCTTTATTTTTCTACCATATTGGTCATTCTTGATCCTTTTATTAGATTCTCTTCAAATTTGACTTCATATACATCACACTCTAATTTGATTTCTCTAATCATTCCTTCATGTTGCCTTCCTTGTTCTCCCTTGTTGATAATTACCCTTCCCCCCATCCCTCATGTGCTAAAAATATGTCATTTTGCATTTGAAATGTCTCCATAGGTATCATATCTCCCCCTCTCACCCTCTTAAATCAGGAGTTTTGTAATGGAAGAAATTGTAACCATGCACTTACCTAAACTTTGACTACCCACCACTCCCAGCACCTAGTACAGAGATCTGCAAACAGTCTGTACTTAAGTGCTTATTGAATTGACTTGTTACAAGGGTTATATGCAGGCATCCCTCTTCTATACAACCAGTGGCTCCTTCATTGAGTAGAAAATTCATATCTTAGATGTACTACCCATTGTAATGACTGCTAAGAGAAGCTGTGAAGAAATCACTTCCAGTTCTTATGGGAGAAAATGCTCCCTCTGGGAGATAAGGCAGTCAAGTATTTCCCCCTCTTCACATACGCAGTCCCCAAAGCCCTAGTCTCCATCCACTCATTTATTGTATAAAATATAATCTAAACACTGGTTATCTAGGGAATTTTAGCATGCCTCAACATTCATTAGTCTCAATGTTTAAATGAAGTGATGTTTTTTTATAAAGTTCCAGTTATCTTGGGCAGCACACTCCTTTCCATACACTGTAATTAGTTGAAATTGGTCAGATAAATATCTGTAATATCTTTCTGTACAACCTTGGGCAAGTCACTTTAACTCTGGTCCTCAGTTTCTTCATATAGCTACCTATTACCTCTAGGGATCAAATATAAAATCCTTTATTTAGCATTCAAAACTCTTCATAAGCTGGCCTCCTCCCCCTTCCAGTCTTTTTGCACCTTATATCTCGTCCACTTCCATATTCTGATCCAGTGATTCTGGTTTCTTTGCTATTCTTTGAGGAAAACACTCTATCTCCTAATTCCAAGCATTTTCACTGTCTGTCCCCTATGCATGGAGTGTTCTCCCTTCTTACCTCTGCCTCCTGGCTTCCTTCAAGTCCTAGTTAAAATCCTACCTTCTACAGGAATCCTTTGTCAGTCTCTTAGTTCTAGAACTTTCCCCTCTATTGATTATTTCCAATTTATTCTGAATATCTATTTTTTAAATATGTGGCTGTTTGCATTTTGTTTTCCCATTAGACTGTGAGCTCCTTGACAACATGGACTGTCTTTTGCCTTTTTTTTTTTTTTGATCCCCAGGACTTAGCACAGCGTCTGACATGGTAGGTACTTCAAAAATTTTTATGGAAATTTCTCTGGGGGTAGAGATTCAATAATTATCCATTTATACATCCTTGGTGCTTAATATACTACCTGGTGCTTTGTTATACCACCTTGCCCACTATGTTTAGTTGTTAAATACATTTTTAAATAAATATTTATTGAATTGAATAGAAACTCTGGCATGCTCTGAATTAGTGAAGCAGATATATTTTGGTTTTTTATTATTTTTACACATTTTTGTATATCAGCATTTCAAATGTGTTAGCTCAGAATCTGAAGCAAGACTTATATGTTGACATAAGCATCCCTAGTGAATGAGGGGCTGCCATACAAGACTCTGTAGGATGTTCATATTATTTTGTTATTAGGAGCTTTATATAGGAAGAAGGAAATAAGGATTTAATAAGCATCTAGTCTGAGCCAGACCCTGTGTTAGGCACTTTTATTGATCCTTATAAGTAGGTTATATAATATTATATTAGGTTATATAATTTCCCTCATTTTATATTTGAGGAAATTAAGGCAGAAAAAGGTTGTGACTTGCCCAAGGTCACATAGCTAGTAAGTATCTGAGGTCATATTTGAACCTAGGTCTTCCTGCTTGCATGTCTAGCACTGTATTCACTGCACCACCTAGCTCCTTCAGGAAAAGAACTCAATTCCTGGTCTTTTAAAACAATTTTTTCCTCTGGGTGTCTGCCCTACCAAGGTCAAACTCCACAAAATTATATCACTCAGAAACACTACTGGCTTTTTGACAATTTAGTTAATGTAATCTGGAAAGGATTCCTTGTTCATTTTTAGGCACTATCTAAAGCAATTCCAGAGCTTTCTGACGAGGCATATTATTTAGTGTTACAATGAAATAAAATACTATAAATTGCACCACAAAAAATCACTAGTTAGATAATTCCTAAGGATCATCTAGGAGTCTGCAATTCGATGGTGAGAGGTCACTTGTTTTGAGACAGGGCTGCTATTCTATCAGGAGTTCTCTGAAGATGAAGTATAAATTGGGATTGGTGAGCTCTGAGTCATTATAGTTTTTAAGGCTCTTTAACTGCTAAGAAACATACATTAAATTCCATTGAGTTGGCCATATTCCATAGCTAATAATTACATTTGTCTTTTCTAAATTAATATGAATGTCTGTGTGTAGCCAGCAGCTCATTACCAAAGCTTTAGGGTCACATAGACCAAGTTCAATCTGGAGGTTTCTCTGCATTACGCAATAATAATCTTTCTATTAATTTAAATACACAGTCCTCTGTTTGACATTTAAAGCTCTTAATGCCTTAGCCCCTTCCTGCTTTCTAGCCTACTCAATCTTTACTTCCCTCCACATTCTCCATGATCCAGCTACACTAGCATACTTGCTCTTCCTTGCATACAACATTCCATCTCCCATTCTATTCCTTTGCATTGGCTGTTCCCCATGCCTGGAATGTGCTCCCTTCTTTGTGCCACCACTTAGTTTCTTTGGTTCACTTTCTTTTAAAAAAATTTTTAAATTCAATTTTAGTTTACAACATTCAGTTTCATAATCCCTTGAGTTCCAAATTATCTCCCCTTCCCTGTCCTGCCCCTTCCCCTCCATGGTGGCATACAATCCAATATAGGTTCTACAAATACCTTCACACTAAACATTAGTCAAGTTGTAAAGAAGAATTATAACCAATGGAATGAACAACATGGAAGAAGGAACAAGACAAAGCAAAACCAAAAAGAGAGAGCAAGTAGTTTGCTTCAATCTGCGTTCTGACTCTAGTTCTTTCTCTGGATGTGGATAGCCCTCTCCATCAAGAATCCCTTGGAGTTGTCTTATAACCTTGCATTGCTGAGAGGAGCCCAGCCTATCAAAGTTAGTCATCACAGATATGATGTGTCTGTAATTGTGTACACAATTCTCTTGGTTCTACTCTCCTCTCTCAGAATCAGTTTATATGTCTCTCCATGTTATTATGAAGTCTGTCTGCTCCTTATTTCTTATGGCACAATAGTATTTTTGCTTTACTTTCTGAAGGAGGCTTTCCTAGTCAGTTCCCCCAAATGCTAGTGCTTTTCTTTCGGAAAATACTTCTTATCTGCCATGGATATATCTTTCATGAGCCTAGTTATTTAAATGTTATCTCTCCCAATAGAATATGAATTCTTTGAGAGCTGTTTTTACCTTTGAATCCTCAGGTTCCCAGGAAGGCAAATAGAAACTACGTAGCAATGCTTTTTGACCCATTTTGCCCCAACCAGAAATCTCCAGGGGAATATAGCAGTGCAATTTGTTTATAGCTCTCTCCTAGTGATGATATTCAATTTTCAAGCAGATATCCTCCAACTTTGTGTTTAGTTAATTTTCAGTTGTGTCTGACTCTTCATGGTTGCATTTAGAGTTTTCTTGGCAGATATACTGGAATGATGAGCTATTTCCTTCTCCAGCTCATTTTAGTAATGAGGTAACTGAGGCAAACAGGGTTAAATGACTTGCTTAGGGCCATGTGGCTTAGCATCTGGGGCCAGATATAAACTCAGTAAGGTGATTCTTCCCAACTCTAGGCTGGGCACTCTATCCATGGCACCACGTAGCTGTCCCCATTGTCTAACTTATCTAACTTTTTCTCATGATCTTCAGACTCTAGGAGGATAATTACAGAAAATTAAAAACATAGCCTCTTGTAACTCATTGATAATTTTTAAACAGAAAGAACTTTTGGTTCAGGACTTTTTTAGCAACCCAAATTCATAAGGATGATTTCCTATGTAATGGCTTTGTGTATTTGTTTTCATAAATTCACTAAGAGAGCACTGACATCTTTATTTTATGGGTGAGAACAGGTAATAATTTCTGAGGACTCACTGTTTAATTTTTTTTAGATGCATCATCTTCACTGGTCTTCATCCCATCCACAGCTTATGGTAGGATGTGGCCTAAGAGACATTTTGTACAAATAACACTCGGACAGAGACTCATTCTTTTGATTAATTTTATTTTAAAATTGTTTTTGTAATTTCATTTTTTTCCATAACAGATTTGTGGTGAATTAGTCACAGTGTCAGAAATAGAAAAGTAGTGCTGAATTTAGTATGCCCTTTATTAAATGACACCAATCATTCCAAACCCCTGGCCCACTACTACATCAATTAAAATCACTGTCTAAATCCATAAAATTTAGAGCCAAAATTGAGACCCTCTTCATGAAAATACCGATAATTTCCAATTCATTAAATGATTTGTAGCATACAGTTCTTTTATTAATAGCTTATGTCTTTAAAAATGCAAAGGTAATATTTACCCACTTTAGAATCCCCGAGGAAACGGAATTATCTAGACACCATATTACAGCATAAAGGTCCATAACAACAACAAAGTGGAGAGACAGAATTTCACAAAATATCAAAACCAGAAGAGATCTTAAGATCATATCTGATGCAACCACCTCAGTTTTCTGGTAAGGGAACCTGAGGCCCAGACTAAAATTTGAACCTATATCTTCTGATTCCAAATGTACTTCAGTGCTTGGAAATTTAATGGTCATGTTGGTTTTCAATACTAAAAACATACTGCCTTCTCAAAATTCCAGTTGAATTATGGCCTTTGGAAAGGAGAGGTATTGTGGCATAGTGGATAGAATTTCCTTGATTTGGAGTCAAATCCTGGGTTTGAATTCGAATTCTACTCCTTTGTTACATGAGTGCTACTTTTAGGCAAACCACTCAATCCTGCTAGGTCTCAGTTTCTGGGAATGTATCAGTGTCAGAGTGGATGTTCTCCCAGTTCTCTTCTATATCTAAATGTACAATCAGTTATATTATAACATTAGAAAGTACATATTTTAGCCAGAGTTGGGCATGTAGTCATAAAAAAGGGATAAATGGGTGCTCTGGGAAAAAGAAAAGGCTGAGATGTGTTTGAAAGCATAACCTTTCCACCACAAATGCAGGAGGGAACAACTACAGACAGAAATTTATCTGTAAATTCTCCCCACAAACTTTTGAATTTCTTTTATGAAACTTGCATTTTCTTCCTTAATTTCTGGAGAAGGCACTCTGATTTCATGGACAGGGGGAGTAAAGTTGGGTTCACATTCAAAAAGGTTGACATGCTTCAAATGTTACAGTACCTGTGGAGTGAGGAAATGGAACATACAGTTTTAGGGGTGATTTTGGTGATGCTCTAAATCTCAGTTGGGTCGCTTCCCACTGCACAACAAGGTTGAATGAGAGGCTACTTCATTCCAGTGACTTCAGAAAAACTCCTCCTTCTCTCTAATGCAGAGACAGGATCCTGCTGTGTTCGCTGGAGCCCTTCTTGTCAGGGATGACAGTAAAATGGCAAGCTGAAGCTACGTTCAAAGTGTTTCCAGGTTCCTCTGGCAACCTGCTTGGCTGTGTTACAGAAACGACATTGGGCACAGTCAAAATCAAGGCAAACGATATACAGCTGTAATGATGGGTGCTTCATCAGCAGCAGGCCTGTATGCCAATCATAATGCTATTAATGCAGCTCAGCACTGAGAGACTTTTCTCAGCATTCAGAACAATGATGCCTCAAAGGAAATATGCTGGGTATTATATGCAATCACAAGGAGAGGATCTTATGTTTATGCACCATCTTTCTGCAAATAGATTTGTCTTTTATTAGAATCTCTTACATATCTTTATGTATATGTTGTGCATATATGACTGAATATAGTATACACAAACATATGTATGTAAACACCTATATGTAGATGTGCACATAGTACACACACACAAATATATTGTTTTGGTTAGTTCTTTTTTGAAGAGGACCAGTAACATCACAGGGTAACTTGTGAATTGGATTGAAGGGAAGCAGAGTTGCCCAAAGTTGTCAGCTTCGTTTTCTTTTACAGAATCCAGTGGCAAGACAAAAGTCAGTATGACTGGTGATGGCCTGGGATACAGTGGATGACTTGGGCATCTTCAGTGTCTTACAAATTCTAATCTCTCCATAGTACCTGCTTCAGCTACCCTTTATGGCTGTTGGGACAAATTGTTGTCATCTCTCCATTCTGTTGGGGGAAGTCTTCACGTGTTTGGGACAGACACCTTCCCCAACTCCTTTTGGTTACCCTTAACCTAGTTTAACCTGTTTACTGAGACAGTTTTACCGGGTTTGGCTGTTGTGCACACTACAGCTTCTAGGAGCCACTGGTGACAAGTGGACACCAAAGATGGATGAATGAAAAGCCCTGGAAAGGGCTCAGCAGAGCTACTAGTCCCCCTTGAACAACCCATACACCCCAACAACAGCATACATGTATGTATATTTGTGTATATATATATATACACACACAGACATACATAAACATATATACAGAGAGAAAGAGAGGGGGAGAGAGAGAGAGAGACAGAGAGAGAGAGACAGAGAGAGAGAGAGAGACAGAGAGAGAGAGAGAGACAGAGAGAGAGAGAGACAGAGAGACAGAGAGAGAGACAGAGAGAGAGAGACAAAGACAGAGAGAGAGAGA